>NC_046662.1:65899860-65906428 GCF_010883055.1 Belonocnema kinseyi | reverse complement strand
GAGACTCTTCCAGAGTGCGAGGCGGGAATCGAACCCGCAAGCCGAAGGAGTGGGTCCAAAGCCTACGCTTTAGCCCCCACGACCATCGTCCCACTCTTTATTCGATGACAGTTATTTATCTGTTTGGGTTGAATGTTAAACTAAATTCTTAAAAATTAAATTTTTTATTGAATATTGATCTCTTTGGTTGAATATTTATTTCTCTGGTTAAAAATATCTTTTTTGTAAAAAATTCAAATTTTCCGTAAAAAAGTCGTGTCTTTTTTGTTAGCGAAATCCAATTTTTTTGTTAAAAATTCAGCTACTTAGTTAAAAGTTGTTCAACTTCAACCTTTCTAAAAAATTCGTTTTTTCCGGTTGAACTTTCATTTATTTTGTGGAAAATTTTACTATTTTGTTAAATACAAATTTTTTTGTGGTAAATTATTTTGTAAGTGAAAAATGTATTCAATTGAACATTCGTCTTTTGTGGTAGAAAATTAATTTTCTTGGCTAAAAATACATATAATTGGCTTAAAAATTCAAAGACCTTGGAAGATAAATACTATTTTGGAAGGAAATTCAACTATTCGGCATAAAATTTAAGTTTTGTTGGAAATTTAGGTATTCGATTAAAAAGACATTTTTTGGTAGAAAATTAATTTCCTTGGTTGACAGTACATATATTTGACTTGAAAATTCAAACATTTTCGAAGAAAATTCAACTAACTCGGAAGAAAATTCAACTATACGGTATATAAAATAAACTTTTTTGTTAATAATTTGTCTTTTTTGGTTTGAAGATTCTTTTTTAGTGGTTTAAAATTCAACTATTTAGATAAAAAAATCGTCACTTTCACTTAAAAATTCAGTCACTTGAATATAAATGCAACTGTTTGGTTGATTTTTAAAATTTTAATTATTTCTTAATCTTCCTTGGATGAAAATAAACTTTTCGTGAAAATTCATCGTTTCTCGTTTAAAATTCAAATTTTTTCTAAAACATTTGAGAATAATCTCCCTATTTCCCATTATTATTATTTTTCAATGTGAAATCTGGTATATTAATCTAATTTCACATCATGTAGATCACAAAGCTTGAATATAAAATTAAAGCAATGAAGGATGGTTATTCGGATGAAAATCTAGTGTCCGAAATTTTGTTTTTTTTTGTCCTGGTAGAACTACAAGAAGATGGTACGAATAAGAGATGTAACTCATGTGAGTAGGTAATGCGAGATTGTAAACTACCAGATTGGAATTGATTCAATACCTTCCTTTCTTTGCTCGCCAAGTTGGAATGAAGACATCCAGCCAGAAAGTGATAAAGTAGAAGGGTAGAAAAAAGAAAAAAATTGGGGTAAAGGAATAAGAACGAAGTGAAATATCTGACGTGTAGCTTCGAAGCTAGTCTTGGCCGCGGGGGACCACCCGCACGCAATCGCGCTCTTTCTCCTCAGCTCCTCATCTCCTTCTCATCTTACCATCCCCTGCTGACCACTTCTTTTCACGACTACTAAGAGCCGCAGCCGTAAACAGAAGAGACTCTTCAGAATTCAAGTCTAGGCTGGACCCTGGCTCTGCCCTGGCAAGTCTCCTCCTCCCGCCCTCTTATTCTTGTTCACAGGATCAGAGGCACCGTTTCCCTAGATTTTCTAGGTAGACCGGCAGACATAATTATTGAGGCAGTCGGATCTGCCTTGCATGCCAGCACTGATTGCTACGGTCGCGTTTAAACCGATGTTTAGTATTGACCCCAGTTACATGAATTATTAATGATCGTTCCAAAAGTCGAGGGGAACGTTTCAGCTTCTGGCTAGTTCAGGAGACACTCAACTGCAAGCCGATGTAATTGAACCTTTTCCAGTAATTGAACCTTACATTCCGGGCTGAGAGAGATAGGCTTACAGAAAGCGGGAATGAATACTGCTGAAAGTAGAAAGATTGAAAAAATAGAAATTGGGTGATAGGAAATGATAGAATTACTCCATCTCCCTCAATGGGTCACTAAGTACCCCTAAGAGGCCATCTTTTCCTATCCCCAATCTCAATAATTTTAATTGTCTTTATTTATCTTTCGTAAACGAGGAATCTTATATATATTTTTTTAATTTATTCTGTCCCTTTAATATAAATTTGAATCTCTGTTTTATATATTTTTCTACCTTACGCAATTTATTAAAAAAATTAGTTTGATGTTCCATTTCCAAAGGAAATAAATCCGTATTTTTTTAAAATTCAAATATCAGCACATGCCACCGGATACTTCAAAATCCAATTTAATTAACATGGAGAAATTTTGAATTTTCGAAAGATTGAACTGATATAACAGGATTTCATCGAAACGTGCCAAACTTTTTAGGGTTCTAAAATTAGTATCTACAAAATAAAACCATACTAATAACTTTCATGTTTAACCCACCCTCATCCCAAATATGACTCGAAAAATAAAAAACTCCATTCTTACGTACTATTGTTAATTTTTAGCAACTTCATTTATTTTTTTCATAAAAATAATTACTAACACGCACCATTTGAATATTGGCCATGACTTTTTAAACAGTGTTTAATTGTTTAAATAAATGTAACTTATTTAAACAATTATTTATTCCCAAAAAAAAAATAAATAATTGTATTTCCTGATTTAAATGTAATAGTCAGTCATTACTTGAAGTAGTAATTTTTTTTAAAAACACTATGTAATTATTTGAACAATTGATTATTGTTTATTTACCACGTTTCTAAAATTTAAATCAGTGGTTAAATTTTTTTTCTTAAATTGGTATCCTATGCTACTTTTTGTTTAAACAATTTTTATTTGCTCAAGCAGTTTTTTTCAATAATTAGAAAAATGAAAGAAAATAGAATACATACCATTATTTTTCTAAATGTATACTGCATAGAAAAAATAAATGAACTATTTTTCAATTTTTTAAACCAGTACAATTTATTAAAACAATTATTTTTCCAAAAATATTTTAAAAATTGTATTTCCTGAATTAAAAAAAATATTTAGCGAAAATGTAACCAAAAATGGAACAGTTAAATTTTCAGTTTTCAATAGTTTTAAGATACAAAGTTGAATGTTTTGGAAAAAAGTATAGACTTTTAAACCGGAAAAGAAGTTCAATTTTCGACTTTTATAATGCAAAATTTTAAAGCAAAAATGGAAGAGATACATTTTCAGATTAAAAAAAGAAATTTTCAACCAAACAGCTGAATTTTCTACAAAACTGTTCAATTTTCAAGAAAAAAAAAAATGATAATTTTCTACAAAACAGTTTAATTTTTTAATTAAAATGCCTAACTATTACATTGTTCATCATTTGGTAATTGTGAATTCTCTTTGGTTAAAACTCCTTGGGTTTTGATTCACACATTCTCATCGCGTGTCTCGTTCTTCACACTCGATCTAGTCTAACGTGCGAACTTTTCTACATTGAGTTTAACTCCAATTATATGAAATATGAATATTATATTTATTTCTATACCTTGGTCTAGGACTGCTTATTCAGATAATTCAAAATAAAGTAGCTACAAGTTTTACTTTTTATCATTAATTTATTATTTATACTTAATCTTTCTATTCATTTTTATTTTTAGCTACCCTAAAAAGTGGATTATGTTAATAAATTTATATGATTACAATTCATAATATGCATTGATATTAAAACAAATGTATTTTTATTGTCATGCTCTTAAAATTAAAAAAGTGCAGATCCCATAAAAAAAACAATTTTGTAATAATTAACATTTTATTTTACCTTGTGCCGTCTTAAAAAAATAATTTGTTTATTTCTAATGTTATTTTTTACAGCTTGCACAAAAAATACGCATTATACTAAAAAACAATTAATAAAAAATGTGTGGATCTTTTTTGGGTATACTTTTTTTTTTCATACCTTGTGTTGCTTTTCATAATTTTTTAAAACATTTTTAATGTTCAGTTTTCACGATTAAAGGAAAAACTACGCATCCTATAAAAAAGTGATTAATAAAAAAGGTATAGATCATTTTTGATCACATAATTTTTGTCTATTCATCTTTCTTCCTAGGTTCTTATAATTTGTGCAAGAAAAATTATTTTGATTTTTAATATAGTTTTTTTATGAATAAAACAATACCTATCATATTTTTTCATACCTCTTGTCGTTTGTCCAAAAAATCTAATTTGTATTTTTATTTTTTACGATTAAAACAAAAACTACGTATTCCATAAAAAATTATTAATGACCAATTTATAGATCTTGTTAAGATAAGCAACTTTTGTGTATTAATTGTTTTTCGTATATTGCGTTGCTTTTCCAAAAATTCAATTATTTTCCACAATTTAAACAAAAACTACCTATTTCATCGAAAAATGATTAATAAAAAATGGGTAGTTTTTGTGTAAACAACTTTTGTCTCTAGTTTTTTCGTAGCTTGCGTTGTTATTTAAAAAGTTTAATTTGTTTATTTCAAGTGTTTCTTTTCGAATTAATAAAACAGAAACTACGTGTCCTATCAAAAAGTAATTATAATAAATTTGTATATATTGTAGAGTTTTTAAAAAACAACGTTTTTCTTTTCAAAATTTTTGTTCATATCGTGCGTTGTTTGTCCTAAAATGTACATTTTTGTGTGTTTTTAATTTTTAAAATACTATAAATCTGATAATTTTCATTTGAATAAGAAAATCGTCAAGAAAAGTTGTCCGAATTTCCGAGTACTAAAAATTACCGTGCAAAGAGCTTTTTATTCTTTAAAAAAATGGTCTTAAACATTTTTTAAATGCTCTATCTTTTTGAATTTTTATCCAAAATAGCTGGCTAACATACTTGACCTTTAGTTTTTGACACTAAAAGAGTACACCAAATGCTAATCCAATAGATTATGTTCTTCAAAAGTAATCATGCTCACAGACCGACATACAGACAGACACATTTGTAAATAACTATTTTTTTGGGTTCAGTTCACAGGGCGTCAAAATGTTGACATTTGATCTAAACGGTTGGGGGAGGGGGTTAAGTTTTACACAAATCTAATACCTTCTCTGATCAGAATGTAAAAATTGACAAGCATTAAAATATATTGGCAGAAATTTTTCTTTGTCGGATGCTTTTCTAAATGTCAGAAATACTCTCTAGCACTGGATTTTGATGTGGAAGTTTAATCTTGGTGCTATTTTCCAATCTGAAAATTCTAAATTAATCCCTGTAGATTTTCAAATTGATCATGACTTAGGTCCTTAATCAGAAATACCCGTTCCGATTTTCACCATGACAGCTGTCGTGAGATTTCCGTAATCTGAACAACTCGATATTGCCACTGGAGAAATGGTGTGCACTAATTTAGCTGCAGTTAGTACTCTAGAGAGAAATTGGAACCTGCAAGTTTGTCTTTAGCTACTCAAGGGTAAAAACCTATTCATAAAGCTCATTAATAAATGACGTGCTACAAATTACTACAAGCAATCTTATAAATATCGACAATTTGACAAGAGCGATTGGAAATTAAATTGAAAAATTTCACATCATATTTCGGGGCGATTGAAAAATCTCTAAAAATAAAATACTTTCAAATTCTGTAAAAATAACATTCTAGAAATTATAAAATTACCGAAATATAAATATCCAGAATGGAAAATTCCCGAATAATCAAATATCCAAACTATAAAATTTCTTTAAATTGTTTTAAAAAATTATCTAATTATTTAAAAACCAATAATCACATATTGTTATCGAATACAAATAATTTGGATATTTATATCGAAGTTTTTTTTAATGTTTTAAAAGTTAAAAAATCGATTTTTGAGAACGTTTTTTGTAAATTTTAAAAAAATACTATGCACATTTAAGAAAAAAAAATTCATCCAGAAATACATTTTTTCATCCATTGTTATTTCAAATTGAAAAAATATTTTTCAAAACTTTAAACATCAAAACAATTTGTTTCTTTGATAAAAATATTTGATGCTTATATTTTTAATGAATAAATATTATTCATTGAAAAAAACAACAATCTTTTTATTGTTTCAACTCGAGAATTTTATAATCTGGAAATTTTCTGTAAGGAATTTTATTATTTGGGAAATTCCCAATTCGGGATATTTATATTTTGGTAATTTTGTTATTTCAAGAATTTTATCATTTGGGATTTTTAGGCTTCCTAAATCATTAAATTGCCGGAATATAAAAATCTCTCGAAAAATTCCGAATTTTAATATTCTCCAATAAGAAAATTCCCGAATAATATATATTTATTTAAAATACAATAATTGATTTTGCAATAAAAAGATTTTTATTGCAAAATCAATATTTTTAAAATTATTTTTATTTTAAATGTATACAATAAACAATAACATGATATTTTATCTAATAATAGAATGGTTTTAGAGTTTTTTCATGATATTATGACGCAGGTTTGAGGTTAGTTTGAAGAGATAAGTTCCACGCAGAACATTGCGCGTGGCTCAAAGTAACAAACGCGCATGCGCGCACATTTCCCGCATACAATAAAGTGCACCTTATCGTCCTAGGCTGGAAAGTACCCCACCACAAAAAATGACCTACTTTGATGCTACAAACCACATCCAAAAAGCGAGGTAATA
>NC_046662.1:65894696-65899760 GCF_010883055.1 Belonocnema kinseyi | reverse complement strand
TCATATAAAAAATCCAGTTGTTTTAATTTGAGAATTTGGAGGCATTTGCATTTTTATTCATTTAATTAATTGCGTACAAAATTTGATTTTAAAACATTTCTAATTTTAAATTAAAATATACTGCATTTTTTTAGTATCATTAAAAATTATTTCTGTATGAGTAAACATTTTTTTAAATCACACTGCAGTAAAAATAAAAACTTATCAAAAACATGGCAGTTAAATAATTCTTCACATATTCTTGTACAAAATTATATACCAATTAATGTACATTTAATTTCAAATGTTTACACTGTAGCAAAGAACTACAAGATTTTGTCCAAAAACATTTTAGTTGAAGAATTCTCTTGAAAAAATATCTTTTAGTAATTTAGATTTGTTGAGAACATTTTTTAAAGGACTTTTTTTATATAAAATATTTGTCCTTTCTGAAAACATTTTTATTTTTTGTTATCAATAAAAATTATTTGTGACAAATTGAACATTTGTTTTCCCATATAATTAAACTGTAGTGAAAATACGAAATTTTCAAACATATTGTTGTTAAATAATTATTCAAATATTTTATATATTTTTTTAGAAAAGGTCATTTGATGAAATACAAATTGTTAAATTTGATGGTATCGAAGATCAAAATTCAAGTTTTCAATTCTAAATCTTCCAACGTAAATAAATTTCATGTGTAAATCAAAATTCTTAAATTTGGATGATTTTGAAAATCAAAAGTCAAATTTTCAATTCTAAATCTTTCATCGTACAAAAATTTAAAATTTAAATCATCCACATTACAACATCTTCAATTGTAAAACTTAAAACTTGCCTAATTTCTTAATTGCAAATTTTACTAACGATTATTAAAAACTCTTAAATTATAAAGATTTACAGTAAATTCATAATTCTGCCATTTTTAAGGGCTACAATTGAAAACCTTTAAATTTTAATTACGCAAACATATATATTCTCGAATTTGAAAATCTATCAAATTAAAAAAAGTTTTAATTTAAATCATCAAATTTACCGAATTTTTACTCGAAAAACTTAAAAATTGCATAATTTTTTGATTAAAATTTTCCAAATGAAAAACTTTTCAATTCTACAGCTTTATAATACAAATTTCTACATTTTCGAAGTGACAATGGAAATTTTTTGAATTTTGATAGTACAGAATTTCAAATTGTTTAAGTTTTGAAGCTTTATATTTTAAAAGTACGTAATTTTTATCACTTTTTTAATAGCTCAATTTAGAGGATTTACAATTCAAAATTCTTTAATTAAAAAAATTAAAATTTTAATAATTTTTAATTTACAATTCTTCAATTTACAATTTTTACAATTAAAGTCTCTTCAATATAAGTGTTTTAATAGAAAATGATGCAATTGTCCATGCCTTTGTTGTAAAAGTTCAAGCATGAACAATAAAAATAGCAGCCTAGATTTGTTTTTAAAACTCTTATAATTTTTATACCTAGAATTTGATTGAAACAAGCAGCCGTTTGATTAAAATAAAACTTATTTGACTCAAACACACCATTGTTTAACCCAAATCAATTTTATTTGAACCAAATTCTATATCTGATATAGAATAGTTCCAAATAAATGTTTTTTTTTCATTTAAACAATTTCCTGAGTGAAGGATGTTCAATAAGGGCAAAGTAAATAAGTGAATTTAAACATTATTATTAGAATCTACCAAAATTAATAATAATTCACTCATGTTGAGTAATATCTTGAAGCAGTTTGAGGATTTAAAGACTAGTTTGAAATACCTAATTATAGTAAAAGCAATATCAAAATCCAAAAGAAGCATAGTCAAACAAATCATAAAAAATTCAGCTAAAAAAAACTCTTATTAATTTCGTACAGATTTTTAAAGGAGCTTTGAAATGGTATTGCTTGCAGTCCTAAATTCAGCAAACCCGTAGGCAACCCTCACATATTTAAACTCAGTTTAATATTATTTTTCTCTAGTTATATTTATATAAATAACTTTAGAATTTACGAAGAAAAATATTGTAGATTTGTAGAAATGATAGCAGAGATAATTGTTTCTTTGTGTTAAGAAAAAACTTCCTGTTCTCTGTCGGTGCCTTGAGTCTTTGAGATACAATTGTTTGTAGAGGACTTGTTATCGGGTGTTCCGACACTTTCAATTTCTTGACTGGACACCTGTGAGACCTCCCGGGTTTCTGGTTCTGCCGACACAGCAGGCAGGCGCACTCGAACCCAACTCTTGTGTTACCACATTTTCGAGTCAACAAGATGTCAACTACTCTCAAGAGACTTACACTTTACACGTCGAGTCGAAATATTCCTTCAACGATTTTTCATTTTCTAAATTCGAAACTTATTTAACTTATTAAACTTATTTATTAGATAAACTGGAAACATTCGGAAAAATTTATGTTTTCTTGTTCATTTTTAATTTACCCAGGGCTATTACAGAGTCAGATCCTCCGTCCGTCAGTCCCTCCGTCCATCAGTCCCATCACACGTCAGTCCTTCCGCCCGTCAGTCCACCATACGCCAGTCCCTCCGCCCGTCAGTCCTACCATACATCAGTCCGTCCATTTTTTCCATACTGGGGAAGGAAGGAAAAATTATTGAGAGGAGAATTAAGGTAAGTGAGAGGAGGGAAAGTAGGGGAAATAAGAGGAGGGCAAGTAGGGGAAATTAGAGGAGTTAAGGGAAGTGAGGGGAAATAATGGAAGGAGAAGTAGGTGGAATAAAGGAGAGGATTTAAGAGAAGGGAAAGTCGGGAAAATAAGGAAAAATAAGAGGAGGAGAAGTAGGATTAATGAGTGGAGAGAAAGTAAATGAAGTAGGGACTATGAGGGATTGAATGCTGAAAATTTTTCTTGAAAATTCATTTTTTGTTTTGAAAATTTATCATTTTAGTTCAAAAATTAATATCTTTGGTTCAAAACTTAACTATATACTATTTCCTTGAAAATTTATCCTTTTTTCTTCAACTGTTTGCTTGAAAATTAAGTTTTTTCTGTTAAAAACTCCAGTATTTAGTTGGAAATTCGTCTTTTTTTGTTGTACCAACTGTTTTTTATTGAAAACTAAAATTTTCTCTTGTTGAAATATTAACTGTTATATGTTTTGTTTGAGATTCATTTTTTTAAGTTAAAAAATCAACTATGGTCTGAATTTGAATTACTTTGTAAAAATTACATTTTTTGCGTAGATAATTCAGCTGTTTTGTATGAAATGAAATGAATTCAACGAAATTTCAAAATATTTTTGCATTCTATTCAATTCACATACGTTTTCATCAATCTCATTTAATTCTCATTTCTCTTCAACTTTTCTCTGAATTCACTGAAATTTGATTTAATTTCTTTTCTCTTGTTCTCTTTTTAATTTTTCAATTCACTAATTCTGTTGAATTTGCTGTTCATTTTCATTGTACTCAATTCTATGGAAATTTCAAAAAAAATTTAAATTATATTCTTTAAAATTCGCTTGAACTCCATAGTCCCTTGAATTCTTTTAAATTCACATCAATTTTAGCAAAATCAATGGCATTTTTCGAATTTAAAATCTTTTCAACTCATTTGCTTTCATTTGGATTTCACCAGGAATTCTGCCTAATTCATCCTGAATTCTTCTTAAATGTTTTTAATTCATTTGACTTTCTTCAATTTTTTATAATTATTGCTAAATTCTTCTAATTTCGTTCAATTGTACTCAATTTAATAAATAGGAAAAATCTGTTTTTTAATTCACCCTGAAATTTTTTAAACTCACCTTCAATTCTAAGACATTTTATTAAATTCTTTCCAATGCCCTAGAAATCTTATAAGTTCACTCCAATTTTAATGAAATCACTTAAATATTTTTGTTGATTTGAATTTTTTCATTCACTCGAATTTTATGTAATTCATTGTTTATTTTGTAAATGTATCCTGAATTCATTAAAATTTGCCTGGAATTCTTATAAATTTAATTGAATTTTTTTGAATCCAGAAGAACATTTTAGAACAACTTTTGTCATCTTTTGCGGTGTAAAAAGGTCACTTTTTTTTACTTTTTTCAAGTAAATTAGGCTGTAATAGCAGCTCTGAATTTGTCTTTTTCTTTTAAAAAAATAAAAAAGTTTTCTCTGTATTTATTGTCATAAAAAAAACGTTTGACAAAATGGCTGCTAGGAACAATAATAAAAACAATTTATGATGGTAGCAAAGAAGTGGATCTCGGGACAGTAAAGGTACGTGAGTTAGCGTTGGCAGATAACAATTTTGTTATGACAGAATTAATCGAAGACTTGCAATACTAATGGGCCGAGGTGTGGAGCTTTACATAATGACTTTGTGATGCTCTCCACCTGGGATGATCGCTAGAGAGATTGATCAGCAACCTGGGTCGGAGCAGTGTTGCGAAATTAACGTTTTATTTAAATAAACAACACGGGAATTCTAGACCAATAAAAAAATCAATACCCCCTCCCCTTCCGAGAGTGTCATGCTTACCCCGAAAGAAATATGGCTAATAATATAATAAAAATAATAATACAAAAATGAAAAGCGGACTCATTATATTTAGAAATCAACATGTTCCCTATTGATAAAACAAGGGAGGGAATGATTGAGTTTGTTTGAGGGTTGCCACGGTTGATTTCAGTTCTCGAAGGGTTGAGCTTTGAATTTCAGATTCATTTACACTCTGCCAAACGAGTAAACAGTTGATGCACACGTAATCACACGTTTCCGGAGATAAAAGCAAACAAATATCGGCTTTCCCAAATCAATAATCAAATACAGGAGAAGGTAATTTACCTCTCATGTCAATTTTACAAAATAAACTTTGTATAAAAGTATTTTCGCATTATTTAACGATACCTCGAAAAAATAAATGATTTTTTTTAAATAAATAAAATAGTGATTATATTCATTTATCATTGCGGCCGTAGGTCAAGGAATTGTACATAACTTTCAAGGATAAAAAATGTGAAACTTTTAAATATTATTATTATTATTATTACACCATTAAGCCATTTCCCTTTCGGGGTAGGCGTGACTCACTCGGCAGGGGAAAGGAGTAGTGTGTGGATGGGATAGA
>NC_046662.1:65887264-65894596 GCF_010883055.1 Belonocnema kinseyi | reverse complement strand
TTCGTCTATCTAATTCCTCATTTATCTTCCCGTCCCTAGTAAATAAGCTACCAAGGTATATGAACTTATCAACTTGTTCAATTCTCTCATCATTTAATAAAAAATTTTTAAAAATGTATTTCGTTTATAAATAAATCATTTTTCTTCGGTTTGGACGCATGACGCAACCTGATGCTACTAATGCGCTGATGACTATTGTTTGATTAAGTTACACATTTTTCGTTTCCATCGTGAAAAATGCTATTGAAAAAAAATTTCATTTTTTGGCAAAACGATGTAAGATACAAAAACAAATGAAAAGGCAAAAATTACTTATCTAAAAAAGGTGTAAAACATTGTTGTCAACCATTTGGTAAGAGGAGGCGTAGTTTTTGTTTCAATTGTAGAAAATAACATTAAAAATCTAAAAAATAAAATGTTTGGAAAAATTACAGAAAATAGAATCAGGTACCAAAAAAATGAGCCGACAAAGGTTTTTAAACCAAAAAAGACTTACAAATTTATTATTAATAATTCTGTATAAGAAGCATAGTTTTGTCTAATCGTAAAAAATAAGATTAAAAATAAAAAGTAACAATTTCTTAGAGAAGCCACACAAGCTACAATAAAATGTTGATTAACAAAATTGTTGGCCTAAATTATATGTACAAATGAGAATTAAGAAAAAAATTTACAGGCACGCACTTTTTTAAATTGTAAAAACAAGAAAATGAAATTACAAGTACCATAAAATCATACTAATGCAATTTCAAGAAACATACAACATTTTTTTAAAAAGAAAAGGAAAAATTAATTTTTTCGGACAAAAATAAAAAGGAGGAAAGAAAAATGAGAAGGCAGCCAACCAAATCCCTTTTCTGCTCTTTTTATTTCTTTCGGTCTTTTTTTTTTTGTTATTATGGAATCACAATAAAAAACATTTGTAAAAAATAATCACCAACATTTTAACAGTCATACAGCAACATTACCAAGGCAAACAAAAATAAAAAAATTCGAGCAGGCAGGAATAGCAACGAAACCACGATGCTCTCTCTCTCTCTCTCTCTCTCTCTCTCTCTCTTTAATTTGTCCAAAAAATAAATTTTTTTCTTTTCTTTTTTAGAAATTTTTTTCTTTTTTCAAATTGCAATAAGTACACTTTATCGTGGTTGACCAAATTTGGTTGTTGGATTCTTGGTTTTATTTTCAGGAATTCCGAATAGGAGCAAATATAAAAGTAATAGTAAAAAAATTTATATATAAAAAAACAATAAGAATAATATAATAATAGAGTTGAACATAGTATAGAAAAGTGTGCATTTGGGACAAATATTAATCAATCGCGAAGCACGAGATAAGTTATGAGAATGTAGCGAGAGGGTAGCGCAATTGAACGCGATGCGCGAGATGCTTACAGGCGCGCGCGCTAGGGTAGATTTGGTTAAATTCGTCTGTGTAGTTAAGAATTCATTTTTTAAGTATAAAATCGCAGTATTTGCTTAAAAACTGAACTACTTTGTTGGAAATCCAAATACTTCGTTAAAAAGTAATCCTTTTTTGGTTAAAATTAATAAATACACTTCAAGTCCTATATAATAATAGTTTCGGGAGTTGCCTCGCACTGGCCTTGTTACTAAAAAATACCCTCAAAGCGTAAACAGTCAGAGCTGCCTGAACCGTTTCTATTTTAAATGCATAATATTGCGCAATATACTCTACTGAGTATTCGCGCACTGCGGCCCTTCCGAGGCATTCCAAGATGAGAGTCGCAGCCATCTCTCGACCTGACCCCTGAGAAACTGCGTGGGCCAGTAATTGAAATTTCCCATTTTTAATTTGAAATTGTTTCATTCCTTTTATAAAAGCTTTAATGTTAAAAATGTTGCAATAATTAAATTCTGGTCTTCGAATATTAATTAATTAAGGGGAGAGTCAGGGAATTTGAATAAAAATGGTGACAACCCTTATTCATCACTGAGGCATTCTCTGATATAACAAACTAAAAAATAAGTAATTACTTTAAATTAATCTTCTCTGAAATGAATACTCTAATTTAATTTAGTTCCCTTAAAAATGCCTGAGGACATTCACCTCAAATTGAATTTTCCACTAACTTTTTGTGTGACATTCTCACTGGATCAATGATTCAAAGTCATGAACAAATACTCATAAAAAGTAACCGACAAAAAGGATAACGAGAATTAAACCGCACTTCTTGATGAAGGTCTTAGAAATTGCCATCCCTCATTTATCAAATTTTTAATCTAGGTCTGACTCCTATACTAGTGCTAGAATCTAGTCTCTCCAGCTTCGTCTCGTGCAAGTTTGAATGGTTTCGAATAATATTATCGAAATTTCACGGTATTAAATCATACTTCTTGTGGCCATGAGAGACTGGCGAGGGCAATACGTCATAATTAACTAAAGTTGAGAGGACCACCCCGTTTGTCTACATGCCCCTATCTATTATTGCCAATGAAATCAAAACTCAACCAACTTGCGATGGATCGACGATTTTACAACTAGCGCTTACAAATTTCTTTTTTTAACTAGACTTTTTCGATTATTCAGTTGAAGGTCAAACCATTTTAAAGAAAATTATTTTAGATTAAAACTTTTTTATTGTTAAAAATTTTTTCCTTTTTGATAAAAAATAAGACTAAGCTTTAAGAAATTTAAATTAAATTAAAATCAAATTTAAAATACTATTTAACGTCCAACTAAGGGGATTTGGTTGGTAGCCTTCTCGTTTTTCCTCTTTTTTATTTTTGTCCGAAAAAATAAATTTTTTTCTTCTGTTTTTTTAAAAATGTTGTATGTTTGGTTAAATTGCAATAGGATCATTTTATGGTAGTTGCCCAAATTTAGTTGTTCGATTCTTAGTTTTATTTTCAGGAATTCTTCCATTAACTTTATTATTGGACGTTAAATAGGATTTTAAATTTTAAGTTTTAATCTCATTCAAATTTCTTAAATTTTGATTTAGCTGACTTGGATTGAGGGTCGTTTCTACCCCTGCTCTTCTTTTTTAACATTACATTTGTTAATATGATCAAAGCTACAAAGAGTATTGAGGCCTTCAGAAAGGTTAAATTATGGTTTGATATCAATCAAGAATTAAAGGGCAGTATTCTTTAAAAAAAGAGAAAACAGGGGGTTTCAGTTGGTTGCCTTATAATTTTTTCCCTTTTTTTTCTTTTCTTCTTTAAAAAATTTTTTATCATTTATAAAATGGCAGTAGGAAGAGTTCATGGTGGTTGCCCAAATGTGGTCGTTCTATTCTTGTTTTTATTTTCAGGAATTCTGCACATTAAGAAAAACTATAAGCTTCTTAGTTGAAAGTTCATCTTTTTTGGTTAAAAAACAACTGTTTGGTTGAAGTTTAACTTTTTTATTGAAAATTCGTCTTTTCGGTTCAAGATTAATATTTTCGTTTTGGAAATTCACCTGTTTTGTAGAAAATTTGTCGTTTTACTTGCAAACTTGATTTCTTTTTCAATAAAAGTTAAAGTATTTTTTAGAAGTTTATTGTTGTTATGTAGATTTATTATTTTATTTGAAAATTCTTTCATTTGGTTAAAAATTTGGCTATTTTGTTGAAAATTATTTTTTGTTCTAAAACATAATTTTTTTCAAATAAAAATTATTTCTTGAAAAAAAAGATCCTACTCCATCTTCACTCCATTGGGAATCGAACCACAAAACTTCTGATTTTTTACTGAAAATTTCCGTTTTTGATTATAAATTCATCTATTTCACTATTTTGTTCAAAAATCCTTCGTTTTTAATGTAATTCAGCTGTTTTTATTAAAAATGAAATCGTGTTTGGTTGAAATATCAAATATGACATTATTTGTTAAGAATTCATATCTTTGGTTAAAAATTATTATTTTTTAACAGAAAATCAAACCATTTTAGATGTCATTTTAGTTGAAGATTTTTGTCGTTGAATAAAAGTTTCACTATTTAGTTAAAAATTTTTTTTTAATTGAAAATTAATTTTTTAAACGAATTAAACTAATCCAGATGACATTTTAGTCGAAGATTTATGTCGTTGGATTAAAGTTTCACTATTTTGTTAAAGACTCTTTTTTTCGGTTAAAAATTAATTTTATTAGCTGAAAATTTAACTTTTAATGGTGATTGAAAATAAATCTCTTAATAGAACTTTGGTTTTTTTTGATAAAAAAAGCTTATCTTCCTGGTGTAAATTTCCTTGTTTTCGGTTTAATAGTGCAATTTTTTGGTTGACAATTAACTTTTTTTTAGAAAATCCACATCATCGGTTCAAAAGTCAACGGCTTTGATCATAAAAATATTTAACTAAGTAATACAATTTGAACCAAAAAAATAAATTTTTTAACAAAAAAGATGCATTTTCCAGCAAGAAGATTAATAAGTTCTACCAAAAAACACGAATGTTAACAAAACTGCCGAATTTTAAAGCCAAAAGGACGAATTGTCTGCAAAACGGTTGACTTTTTAACCCAGAAATATGATTTCTTAATAAAAAAATTAATTGTCTACCAAAAAGTTAGATTTTCATTGCAAAAGTTTCATATGTACCCAAATAGTTCAGTTGAATTAAAAAATATGCATTTTGAACAGCAATTAGCAGTTACATTTTTAATAAAAAAGGATGGATGCTTCCCCAAAAATATTATCAATTCAACAAAAAATGGAATTATCACATTCTTAGTTTTAAAAAAATTTATTCTGAACCAAAAAAAAAAATAATTTTTAACAAAATAGTTATATTTACAACGAAAAAGATGATTTTTCAACTAAATTTATGATGAGAATCTTACAAAAATATAAATGCTTATAACAACTTTTAACCAAATATTTGAATTTTCAACTAAAAAGCATGGATTTTTACCAAGAATTTGAATTTCCAGCAACAAATATGAATCTCCCATCTAATTTTCAATAAAATTGTTGAATTTTAATGAAAAAAGGACGAATAATCTACAAAACAGTTACATTTTTGACCTAAAAATATGTTGCATTTTATAACAAAAAGGATGAATTTTTAACCAAGAAGATCATTTTTTATTTTTAAAAAACGAAATTTCAACAACAGACATGAATTTTTAACTAAAGAGAAAGGAATTTTGAAGTAAAAACTATAAATTAAAGAAGAAAAAATGGAATAATAAAGTTTTTAGTTAAAAAATTAATTTTCAACCAAAAATAAAACGAATTTCCAACAGAATAGTTCCATTTTTCTACCAAATAGTTGAATTTATATTAGTGATTTTTCAAAAAAGTGAAGTCTCAGCAAAACATGTAATAGTTATTAATTCAAAAAAAAAAAAAAAGATTTTTATTTCAAATCCAAAACAGTTGAATTCAACCAACAGATAAGAATCTTTAACAAAATTGTTGAAGAATGAATTTTTATCCAAAAAATACCAATATTGAGCTCCAAATATTAATTTCAAAGCAAACATGGAATTGTTAGATTATCAGTAAAAAAAATTAACTCTCAACAAAAAAATGAATTGTTAGAAAAATAGTTCCATTCTTAAAGTTTTAAACAAATATTGAGATGCAGATCAGGACATTGAAATAAAAGTGGTATAAAATTCAAGATTTTTCGGTTGAGAGAATTTTTATACATTTTGTTTCAAAGTAAAAAATTATTTACAAAAGTATTGTGATATTTATATTTCGGATTTTTACTTTCTGATCAAATATAAAAAATAAAGTGTTAAAATTTAAATAAACTTTATAGATAAAGAGTAGAATTTCAGCTTGAAAATACGATAAGGAAAATTAAAAAAGGTTAATTATTTGCAAAATTATTGATAATTGAAGAAAACAGTGCTAGTTTTTTTAAGGAATACCCTTTTATAAAATTATTTAAATAATATGAACATGGATTTACTCGTCATAAATCAAGGTGACATATCGACCTATCCAAGTTCAATTTAAAAAAATTACATTTAAAAATATAATTAAAAAACATTTATTTAATTGTACAAAGTCGAATATTCTAAAGTTATTTTGAGGGCGGATGGCACCCGGATGGGTGACCATCTACAATGTGCGACAAGCTTGTGTATTCGCTGAATCAAAATCTACATTGTTGAACAATAAATGTCGAGTTAGAGGTTTGTAGCCGAGGATGAGTGTGTGCCTTCGATAGGTAGCGTTGAAAGTCTACCTTCAAACTCGATTTTAAAAAAACGGGCGAAATTCGGAAGGTGGATTTTTGCAGTTTTTCTTTCCACTGGCCAAACGTCCAGGAAAATGCTAGTACTTCTAATTCAGTTACACGAAAGGACTTAAAATTATATTTTAGCAGCGAGGGTGCACCGCGTTAAATTAACCAGTTATAAAATACAATAATAATAATACTATATTCTTCAAAGAATCTTTATTATCATCGGAGAATAACAGAAATTCTTAACCCCTTTTCGGACTAGATTCGATTCCCAGTGGATCGAAGGAGAAGATCTTTTTCAGAAAAAAATTTAATTTCAACAAAAAAATCTAATTCATAGCGCTATCTAGCCTAAAAAGACGTTAAGAATTTATTTCATTATCTGATTATAATAAAGGTTCTTCGAAAAATTTTACTTGTAACACCAGGAAAAATAATGCGTGTATATCTGACAAGAGATTCTTCTCTCGATCCATGTAGTAGCTTAAGGGACAAGAAGCCGAACGGCAATCGGAATTTCTTATGGTTCGATTCCAAGCGGAGCGAAGGAAAAGATCTTTTTCAGGAAAAAAGTTTATTCGAAAAGAAAATGTAATCCATAGCTCCATCTAATCTAAAAAGACGTTAAGCCTTTCTGTTATTCTCTGATGATAATACCAATTTTTTGACAAAATTGAATTGTTCCACCTCGAAAAATAATATGTGTATTTCTGAAAAAGGATTTTTCTCTCGTTCCCTCTGGTAGCTTAAGGGAAAAGCACCCGTTCTTTAATTGAAAGTTCTTTGGTTTGATTCCCAGGGACCCGTTCATTTTTCGGAACGGATAAAATTTAAGAAAGGTAAAATTTCAGAATGGGTTATAATACATAATGGTAAAACTTAGGAATACCAAAAATTCGGAAAAAGGAATAAATCAGAAATCCAAAACTCTGAATAGTATTTATTCGGGAACCAAAGAAGCGGAATGGGTAAAAATTCGGAAACGTTAAAATTAGGAGGGTGAACAATTAGGAATAAGTAAAAATACGGAGAGGAAAAATTCGGAAAGTACAAATATTTATCACAGTAAGTTTAAATAGCAAATCATAATAAATTTATGATATCCATCATTTTAAATTTTTCACGAAAAAATAATTATTTTCTATCATTATATCATTTAAAAACAATTTTCAACGTACAACATA
>NC_046662.1:65883834-65887164 GCF_010883055.1 Belonocnema kinseyi | reverse complement strand
CTTTGGTTTCCGAAGAAATACCTTTCAGAGTTTTGGATTTCCGACTTATTGCTCTTTCCTACTTTTTGCTATTCCCAAGTTTTACCATTATGTATTATAACGTATTCTGAAATTTTACCTTTCTTAATTTTTACCATTCCGAAAAATGAACGGCCCCCGATTCCCAGCGGAGCGAAGGAGATCATTTTCAGAAAAAAAATTAATTAAAAAAAATGCAATCCATAGCTCCATCTAGTCTAAAACGACGTTAAGAATTTATTTTATTCTCTGATAATAATATATATTCTTTGAAAAAATTGAATTCTTACACCTTGCAAAATAATTTGTGTGTGGCTGAAAAAGGATTTTTCTCTCGATAGTCTCGATCCCTGTAGTAGCTTAAAGAAAAGCACCCGACCGCTAATCGGAAGTTCTGTGGTTTGATTTTCAGCGGACCGAAGGAGAAGATATTTTTTCAGAAAAAAATGTAATCAACAAAAATGTTTAATTCATAGGTCCATCTAGTCTGAAAAGACGTTAAGAATGTCTGTTATTCTCTGATGATAATACAGATTCTTTGAAAAATTTGAATTGTTCCACGTCGAAAAATAATGTGTGTATTTTTGAAAAAGGATTCTTCTATCGATCCCTCTGATAGCTTAAGGGAAAAGCACCCGACCTTTAATCGAAAGTTCTGTGGTTCGATTCCCAGCGGAGCAAAGGAGATCATTTTCAGAAAAAAAAATTTAATAAAAAAAAATTCAATTCATAGCTCCATCTAGTCTGAAACGACGTTAAGAATTTATTTTATTCTCTGATAATAATATAGATTCTTTGAAAAAATTGAATTCTTACACCTTGCAAAATAATTTGTGTATGGCTTTAAAAGGATTTTTCTCTCGATCCCTGTAGTAGCTTAAGGAAAAGCACCCGACCGCTAATCGGAAGTTCTATGGTTTAATTCTCAGCGGACCGTAGAAGATATTTTTTCAGAAAAAAATGTAATTCACAAAAATATTTAATTCATAGGTCCATCTAATCTGAAAAGACGTTCAGAATTTCCGTTATTCTCTGATGATAATACAGATTCTTTGAAAAATTTGAATTGTTCCACCACGAAAAATCATGTGTGTATTTTTAAAAAAGGATTCTTCTCTCGATCCCTCTGGTAGCTTAAGGGAAAAGCACCTGACCTTTAATCGGAAGTTCTATGGTTTTATTCTCAGCGGACCGAAGGAGAAGATATTTTTTCAGAAAAAAATGTAATTAACAAAAATGTTTAATTCATAGGTCCATCTAATCTGAAAAGACGTTCAGAATTTCTGTTATTCTCTGATGATAATACAGATTCTTTGAAAAATTTGAATTGCTACACCTCGCAAAATAATTTGTGTATGGCTGAAAAAGGATTTTTCTCTCGATCCCTCTAATAGCTTAAAGGAAAATCACCCGACCGGCAATCGAAAGTTATGTGGTTCGATTCCCAGTGGAGCGAAGATCTTTTTTCGGAAAAAACTTAATAATACTAAAAAAAATTAATACTTACATCATTATACTAAAATATAGGTTTCCTTTTTTTCCATTAGAAAGGTTAAGAAATTACGGTACAAATGAGATAGATAGTAAAAAAGACTGACATGGAATTAGCCAACATGCGAGTTATGGTAAAAAAAAGTCCCTCCTTGTTAACAATGTTTTCTGGGTAAAAGTGAGATGTATAATTCAGAGATTCGTACCCGGAAAAATTAATTTGCCGATAGTAGTACCAGAATGATTTTGCGGTGGATTGCGTTCGGTGAAAGGGGGAGTTTTTCCCCCTCGAACACGCCCCTGTCTCAATACATTCAGCTCATTGAGTTCCGACAAAAGTCGTTCTGAACTTCGTAACTCGTAACTCGTAAGTGATGAAATGAATTCTTGTTCGCCGGGATCAATAACTCAGTTGCAACAGGGAATTTGTCTTGAGAGGAAATCGAAGTCTCTTCGGCTGAGTAGCCAATTGCCAATCCGCATGACGAAATGTATGCCTTTCGCCACCCGTATTTCTAGATTCACGATCAGTTAACTCGACTAATTGTCTTTGTCAGTGTACCCATCCATTCCGCCCGGTGCCCCTGAAACGTTCCCAGGCAAGCGGCGTGCCTTCGGGCTATCGCACTGTCACAAACAACATTTTTCAAGCACTGCTCTTGTAATTTGCCTACTTGCTAATAAAATGCCAAAGGAAGTTGCATAAAAAGTTGAGAACATACTAATTTTTAATTGAACACTACCTCAATCTGGGAGTAATTTTTTTTATTTCCTTCTTTCAATTTAATATAATTTACATTTTTAAGATGACATGGTAGTGAAATTTTAAAAAACGGGCTAAGTGGGACCGTGCGGTGTAAAGTGGGCACCCGCAATATTCTATTGCATGAACTTGTTTTGTTTTTTCTGAATAAACCGACGGCTGTCTCGCTTTACCCCAAATGTTAAATCCATTCCCAGGCGCTCGGCGCACATTGGGGAAAAAATTACTTTTTTGATTCAAAATAACGTATAGACAAACAATATTAACCAATTTTGACAAAAATAAATTGAGAGAAAAAGCTGTCACTTTTCTTTCAATAAATTAATCCATGGAAAAGTTATGTTCAATCATGCGTGACAAACAATAAACTAATATGACGATATTCATATATTAACATTATTTAAAGATATTTCATTATTATTTAATGAACGAACAAAATTTGTATAAGAAAATTTGTTGTTGAAAGAATGTTTTTTACGATTTTACATAATTGTACGTTTTTTTAAGTTGTATTGCAAGAAATTTAGATAAAAGCAATATAATGATAAAGAAGTTTCTTATTGACATGATTATTTTTAATATTATAAACAAATGCATTATTCAGCAATTTTTCGATTATATAATTTTTTAACAAATACAATAAACAAATGTATTATGCGGCAATTGGTCGGCAGGAAAATTAGTTTTTTTCAATGCCAGTCCTTTCAGTTGGCATTTGTCGAAAGAAATATTAAATTTTTTTATGCCAAATTTTTTAATTAGGAAATTCATGATAATTTCAGAAAAAAATCATAACTTATTGACCAATTTTATAATCTTTTAAACCAATTTTAATAAAGAAATGTATTTTTGATGCATCTATCGACAGAAAATTTTTTTTGTCAGCCTTTTTTAATTGGAAACTTATGATAATTTCATTAACACCCACACTTAGTTGATAAATTCGATGATATGTTAAACAAATTTAATAATCATATGCATTATTTGAGCCTTTCTTGACGAAAAAGTTATTTTTTTTAATCTCATTCCTTTCAACTTAAGTTTCATTTTGAGATTAT
>NC_046662.1:65864352-65883734 GCF_010883055.1 Belonocnema kinseyi | reverse complement strand
TTTTTTTTCAATACCAGTCCTTTCAGTTGGGACTTCATCACAATTTCAGCAACGTTCAAAAGATTTGATCTACTTTATGACTTTTTAAAACAAATTTAATAAACAAAAGCAGAGGGAAGGCATTCGTCAAAAGAAAAATTCTTTTTTTTTCGATGACACTTTTTTAATTGGGAACTTCATTATATTTTCAGAAAAAAATTATAATTTATTGATCAATTTTATGATTTTTCTAAACAATTTTAATTTTCGATGTCAGACTTTTTAATTTGGATCTTCATAGTAAATTCAGAAAAATTCATAATTAGTTCATAAATTTTATGATTTTTCAAAAGAATTTAACAAACAAATGCATTATTCGGGCATCTGTCGACGAAATTTTTTTTATGTCAGTTTTTTATTTGGGAATTTAATGATAATTTTATTAACACTCATACGTAGTTGATAAATTCTATAATTTTGTAACAAATTTAATGAGGATATGAATTATTTAGGCATTTGTCGACGAAAAATTTTTTTTTTCAATCTCAGTCTTTTCAATTGAAGTTTCTCATTACTTTCATTCATTTAATAAGGCTGAAGCTTAAGGAAAATGCATTTATTTATTAAATTTGTTAAAAAACAAAAATTTATCAACTTATTATGAATTTTTCTGAAATGATCATGAAGTTGCAATTAAAAAGACTGACATAAACAAAAGGAATTTTTCCGCTAAAAGACGCCCCAATAATGCATTAGTTTATTGATATTGTTTAAAAAAGTCATAATATTGATCAATCAATTATGCATTTTTTTTAAATTATCATGAAGTTTCCTTTCATCAAATGCATTATCGATGCATTTTTTTATTGAATTTGTTTTAAAAAATCATAAAATGTATCAACTAGTCATGAATATTGCTGAAATTGTCATGTAGTTCCCAACTAAATGGATTGACATTGAAAATTTTTTTTTGCCGACAAATGCTTGAATAATGCATTTGTTCATTCAATTTGTTTGAAAATTATAAGATTAATGAAGAAATTATGATTTTTTCTAAAATTATCATAAAGTTCCTAACTATAAAAAATTAATTTGAAACAAAAATTATTTTTGTGTCAAAAAATTCCTGGTTAATGCATTTGTTTATTAAATTTGTTTATGCTATTAACGATAATAATCTCAAGAAGAAAAAAAAGTTTAATTAATTATCATGCAAAATTTAAACATTTTGATATAAAATCTTATACATTCTTTTGCGAGATTTTAGAAAACAATTAAAAAAGGTTTAAAATTTTTTTTAAACTGATAAAAAAAATAACAAAAATTGCCTTGAAATTGATACGTAATCTTCAAAAATATACCTTTTAAAATTTTTATTATCTTTTCAAGTTTTAAATTATTTTCTTATCTTTTTAAAACATCTGAATATGACTTGCGCTTCCTCGATTTCTTTCTAAACTGTTGTAATCTTGCAACAACAAAAATTTGGCTTCAAAACCATCTACATTTTTTGTTGTTGAAATTTAGGAATTTCATTTTAAATTCGTTTAGAAACATTCAGAAATTGAGTGATGTTGTGGAAAATGTGTCATCTTTATTAATAGATAAATAGATATAACCTGATTTAATATAGTCAAGGGGTTATGAATTTTTTTCCATTTTCAAACCATACTTGAAAAAGTTAGGACTATAATTGTTTACTTTATTATTAAAGAATCAATCAGAATTAAAACGTAATCTTTTCAAAATACATTTTTTAATTAAAATTCTTAATTGGAAAATTGTGATTAATAAAAGTCCAGAAAAAATATAATGAACAGAATTCATTGTAATTATTTTTTTAAGTTTATGTAATAGGTGTTATAATAATAGTACAAAAACTATTAACTATGATTGTATAAAAGAAAGCGGAAAAGTTCACAAATTATTTTCTTTACTTTTGGTCAAAACTTTTTTTGTTTTGGTCAAAACGTTTTTGTAATTGATATCAAATTAAGTAATTTTATAATTACCTCAGTACCAAAAATATGTGAAGATTTTAAAATTGAATTGTTCAAAATTGATTAATTTTACAATTTCAAGTAAGAAATTCTAAATTGAAGACTCTACCATGAATTTCAAAAGGAAACCGGAAACGTAAGAATTGGTGCGATTATACATAACGGAAGCTAATGTTCACCTCCCTAGTTTGAACTGGGCACATTTTCAACTAATTTGACTTTAAAATGTATAATCTAATGCCCAGGAGGAGTAATTCGAGTAATTATTCATTAAATTTGAAATGTATTATTCTTATCCTGATTAGTCATACACAATGACCAGCTTATAATCAAATATTAATTAGCATTTATTATTGCTTGCGCGGTTAAATAGAAGGAGGCATCTACTTCTATAATTTATGTTATACTTCTAAATTCTAAACTATTATTATTTCATTGAATGACAAGCCACTCTAATTCGGTGCATCGCTTATATAATTTTGAATAACCGAAATTCTCGAGGTAATTAGTCAAGCATATTTCGATGCAATTATACAAACCACTGATCATTATTACCAAAATATTTTAGTTAATGTGGTATCCTTTATCTATGACAGTTGCGGACCGATTATATATTGTATAGGATCAGCTAAACTAGCAGTAAACCAAAATAACCAATTCGAATGAAGTATTAATAATTATATCAAAGCCTTTAAAGGATAATAGGTTTTTGCAATAATAACAATTTCTATCATAAACTTCAAAAATTTTCTTATTGTACCAGTATTTTTGGACTATTTCATTACCTATCAACGTCAAGTTAAATAAATACTTTATCCAAATTTCTTCGATTTATTTGATTTACACTTGGTTTGAAATCTAATTTAAAAAAAAAAAAACAAATAAAATGAATAGAACTAAGAAAAGTATCTGAATCTATTTTAATTAGATTCAAAGTTTTTGCTTTCAGCTAAAAGTAGGAAAAATACTTGAATTCATTTTCTTACTAAAACATATTTTTAATGCATTTTTAAGAAATTCCTAACAATTTTAAAGAACTTTTAGAAGATATTAAAGATTTCAAGATGTGTACGACATTTCAAGAAATTTCTATAGAATTCAAAATATTTAAGAGATTTTCATATTTTTAAAGTATGTAAAAAGATATAGTGAAATTTGAAAAATTCTAAGGAAATTAGTGAGATTTAAAAGAATTTTGTAGGATTATAGAAGCTTTAGGGTTTTAAAAGAATTTTCAATGATATTACGGATTTTTAGAGATTTCACAGGGTTTGAGAGATTTTGACATTTTCAAAAGGATTTAAAATATTTTATATGCTTTTTCTGTATTAGGGATTTCGCAATATTTACGAGATTTTTTAATATTCAAGGGATTATAATGAATATAGTATATTCTGGACAATTCCGAGGAATTTAGAATTTTGTAGAATAATGAAAAATTTCAAATGAATTTTGAAAAATTTTAAACGATATTGATGACTTCCTTGGATTAAAAACAAAAATGTCTAACATTTTTCAGGAATTTTAGTGGATTTTGAAGAATTAAAAATATTGTACGGGACTTCGAAAGATTTTTAGGGATTTCACAGGATTTAATAGATTCCGAAATTTTTAAAGGATTTCATGGTATATTGTAGATGATTTTAAGGTATACCTTCAAGGAATTTAAAAGAATTTGGACGATTTTGAAGGAATTAAAAAAAAATATTCTAACTTTTTTTATGAATTTGAGAGTTTAGTAAGAATTTCAAATTTTGAAGAATATACATAGGGTATTTTCGAAAATTCCAAAGAATTTTGTGAGATTTCGAAGATTCTTGTATATAATTATGAAAACTTCAGGGATTTCAAATGGATTTAAAGGATATTAAGGATTCTCACAGATTTCCCAGGACTTAAGATGTTTTTAAATTTTCAAGGGATTCTAAAGAATTTAGTATATTCTGGACAACACCTAGGAATTTAAATTTTCGAAGATTATTTTCAAATTTAAAATTATTTTCGAAAAATTGTGAAGGATTTTAACGATGAGAATGAATTTAAAAAAATGCTGACATTTTTTTAGGAATTTTTAAGGACATTAAGGTTTTCTAGCTGTTATACGGGATTTCAAAAGATTTCTAGAGATTTGACAATAATTAAGAGGTTTTGACTTTTTCTAAGGATTTTAAAGAATATAGTGTATTATAGAAAATCTCGAGGAATTTAGTAAGATTTCAAAGAATTTTGAAAAATTATAAAAATTTTCAAGGGATTTTTAAGGAATCTTAAACGATTTTGACGATTTCCTTTAATTTATAAAAATGTAAAACATTTTTTATGAATTTTATAGGATTTTAAAATATAAAATTGTTTACGGGATTTTGAAATTTTTTTCGGGATAATGTATTTTTGAAAATGTCGAGGAATGTAGTGAGACTTTAACTAATTTTTTAAGGATTCTAGAAGCTTTCAAGGGATTTTAAGAAAATTTTATTGATTTTGAACACTTCACTGAATTAAGAAGAGCCGAATAATATAGTATTTTGTAGAATTATAAAAAATTTCAAGGTATTTTTTATGAATTTTAAAGAATTTTGACGATTCCCATGAATTAGAACAAATTCTAACATTTTTAAAGAATTTTAGAGCATTTTAAAGGTTTTAAAAATCCTATAGGATTTCAAAAGAAACCTAGGTATTTCACAGCTTTTAGGAAATTCTTACATTTTCAAATGTGGATGATTTTTTAAAAATATTCGAACATTTTTTCAGGAATTTAAGAGGATATTATATGAATCTTCAATTTAAACTGTGGAATTTCACACTAAGCAGATGAATTTTAACTGAAATTATGAGTATTTAACCTAAATACTTGGATTTTTTACCAAAAAGACGAATTTTTAAACAAAAAGAATTATTTCCTGCTAAAAATACCATTTTTAAACAAAACAAGGTGAATTTTAACGAAATAATTGAATTTTCAATAAAAAAGACAAGTTTTCGACCAAATAGTTGAAGTTTTAACTAGAAGGAAAATCAATTATCAACAGAAAATGGAATAGTTAAATTTTTAGTCAAACAAATAAATTTTCATTTTAAATGATGAATTTTTAACTGAAATGATAAATTCTCAACTGGAATATTCTAATTTTAAATAATAAATGAGTTTTAAATTCAAACCATGAATCATGAATCGTCAATCAAAACTTAAATAATTATGTTTTAAGTTAAGAAACTCAATGTTCAACCAAAAAATACGAATTTTTAACTAAAAAAATCATTTTTCAACCAAAAATTGAATAATTAATTAAATTTACTCACTTTTCAACTAAATAAATTTATTTTTCATTAAAATGATGAATCTTTATTAAAAAAATTAATTTTCAACAACAGTTTATTTTAAAACCAAGTAAATTTATTTTTAACTTCGAAGATGAATTTTCAACTAAAATTATGAGTATTTAACTAGAATACTAAAATTTTTGATCAAAATAAATAATTTTTAAACATTGATATTGACATTCAAAGAAAACCATTATTTTCTGCCTAGAAAGTCGATTTTGTATTTAAAAAAGTCCTTTTTTAAAACAAAATACGTGAATTTTCAAAGGAAAAATTAAATTTTCAATTAAAAAAGATAAATTTATGTTTAAATTGTTAAAATATATCACTTTTTAACCCAATAGTTGGATGTTAAATTTTCTACTAAGATAATTAAATTTTTAGTTGAAAATTGGTTTTTAACAAAGTAGTTACATTTAAAAAAAAGCATTTTCAATTAAAATTATGAATCTACCAACAACAAAAAATTAATTTTGAACAAATTTAGCTTTGAACCTCAAGTAATTGAATTTTCAAGAAAAAAAATGTAAACTCCCAACGAAAAATGTACAAAAAAATATATGATAATTCAGGAATATTTCTTTTTCGAAATACTACTTCTACTTTAAAAACTACTTGAAGTACTTTCTTTTTATAAAATTTGGAGACGGAACTTTTAAATTGCGACAAATTAGGGATTTCAAGATGTTATATGCGATTTTAAAGATTTCTAATGAGTTTTAAAAATTTAAGATATTTTTACATTTTCAACAGATTTTTAAGAATATAGTTTCTTTTTGCAAATTTGAAGAATGCAATCAGATTTCATAGAATTTTTTAAGGATTATAGAAGCTTCCGAAAGATTTTTTCAAGAGATTTAAGGATTTTGCCAATTTTATTTAATTTTTAAATATTTGAAGATTTTTAAAAGATTTGGTAAATTTCAATGAATTTAAAGAAAATATATTCACACATTTTTATAGAAATTTTAAAGGATATTAAATATTTCAAAATGTTATACAAAACTTTAGGGGCCTCAGGGGATAAAAAAATATCTATTTTTTAGGGATTTTAGAGGATAATAATTTAAAAAATAATGGGAGTTAAATCACTGTTTAAAAAAAAGCCGTTACCAAACATCTGCCTCTGCGTTCGAAAAATCTAACCATTTATGGCTATTTAATGAGGTTTTTCGTGTGATAATGATCTGGAAATTGGAAAAGGACTTCGATAAGTGGGTAGGGACTTTTAGATTTTTCAAGCAGATAGAATAGAGTGGCAAATTTAGTTTTAATGGAAGTTCCATTTGGAGAATTTTCAAAGTCTTAAATTTTCTTTACACATAATCTAGCGACCCATAATATCCGGGATATCCGGAAATTTTGTGCACCTTGCAGAACCCGGTAAAATGCCGGGAATCCACAAGCAGATCCGGAAAATTTAATAGCCTTAACATTTTTTCCAGTTTTTTCACAACATTTTAAAAAGTTTGTTGCAATTTTTATTATTTTATATCTTTCCAAAACTGTTAAGCTTTGAAAATATGTTTTGGTTACAAAATCAACTACCACATTTTTTGTTTATTAATAATATTTTTTGTGAAAAATTCACTCACTTTGACAAAAGTTTAACCACTTTCTTTAAAAATAATAAACTTAGGTATACATTTTTATTTCCCGCCTAAAATTATTATTAATAAATTTCATGATTCTGTGGTAAAAACATATGAGAATTTAAACGTCGTCGATTTATTACCAGCTAGTCAGAATCTGGGAAATCTTTGAAAACTACTAACGCGCAGGAAATAAATTGATCTACTAATGCGAGCATAAAAGTCAACTTCAGAAACATTTATTGTGCTGTTTTTCTCAGACTTACATCTGCTATTTTTTGTCGATAAGTTTTTGTATTTATGTATACAGTAATTGGGAAACCATATTTTTTTTTTTTTAAATAAATTTCCAATCACAATATGCTTCTGAATTTTAAATTTAAATCCCCAAATTTTGTTAAATTAAACACTTTTCAAATCAGAAATTAAAGTATTATTACTTCAAGTTGAATAAATTCCAGAATTGTTAAAATGCAATTTATACATTCAAATTTAAAATTTTCACTTTCAAATAAAAAATCAGCCAAATGAAATAATAAAAATTCTAACCTTCAGAGATTAAATTTAGCACCCTGACATTTGAACGATCCAAGGTTTTTCCATTTGAAACAATTCGTTTTACATTCTTTATTTTGGAATATTTGATTTATAATTGCTCATTTTTATAAACAATTCAATATTGCTAAATATTGGAAAAATTACCTTTTTCGGATACAAAATTATTTATTTGCAGTAGGTTGAAAATGTAATATTTTTTACTGAAACAATATTTTAACATAGGCCTTGAAATTGAATAAAAGGATATAATTTTGAATCTATTAATTTGAAATTATTTGATAATTTGAAATAGTTTATAAAGTTTCAATCGGACGCTTCTGATAAAAAAATTGAATTCAAAGTTATTTAAAATTGCATTTATATCATGTGATACGAAATTTACGATATTTCAAATGATAAAATAAAATTTTCTTTTATAAATTTGTCAAATTTCCGATCAAAAATTAAATTCACTATCATTTCCTGGGTTTAGTCAGTCTAAAAAATTCCCGGTCATATGCTGGTCCAGTGGATAACTTGTATTAAAATTAATTAATTTTAGCGTAAGACATTTAAGATTAAAAAAATGTGAAATTTATGATTAAAGAAATTTTTAAAAAGTTTTTTCTATTTAATCATGTTGATAATTTACATACTTTATTTAAGTTATGCATATATAGTGGAAGTTTGTTCCATGATTTTTAAAGGTTTTTTTATACTTTTCTATTTTTCATTTTGAGTGACCATTAATGTAGAAAGGGAATATTTCATATCAAAGATTTTTTTATTCATTTCAAGAATCAATAATCTAATTTCGATTATAAAACAATTTTTTGTTGCTGCTTAAAGTATGGTAAGAGTGAACAAATAAGTCGTAATAATTTTGTATTGTAAAATCGTTTATAAATCTAGTGATTCGAAAAGATGGTTTAAAAATAGAATGGATTTTTTTTAATTTTCATACAAATAAATAATTACTTTTTGAATATCATTCATATAAGAGAGCTTAATAGCGTCCTAAAAAAACTCATAAGTATGATAAATTGAGTTTTGCGAATTTGAAGGGCTAATTATGACCCCTTTGGCGATTTTTAAGATGATAATTGTACCTAATACATTAAATACTATTTTCTATCGATAATGAGATGCTCTAAATAAATCTTTTAACAATTTACTATTGTTTTTAGTAATTTTGTATCAGAATAGAGTTATAAAGTCGCTGGTTTTTCCAAATTTTTAAACTTATTTTCAGCTTTTCAGTTAGAGCGAAGAAATATTAAATCAAATTGAACAGAGAGGATTGCTTAAACCACTTATAATTATTTATAACAGTATTATCTTAAAATAATGTTAGAAAGTAAAGAAGAATGCGATAATAATCTATGCATGTAAAGAAATGTAATAGTTTAAACAATGTATTATAACTTTAAAAAGTATTCTTTTTGAATCATGTTTAAAAGTTGGGCTGTTTTATGAAATTATAAACTTTTCGTTCACTTTTCACTTAAAGTGAGGTATTAATGAATGCAGTTTAGAAAACCTAATTGTTTAAACAATTTATTATTATTTGTAACTATCTTCTCTCAGATAAACACTGAAAAGTTACGGTTTTATTTCTAATTTTTCAACTTGGCTTTAGCTTTTTAGTTATGAACAAATAATAAACAAACATGTCATAAAAGTTACTTTTTAAACGATCCATTTTTTTGTGAGTATATCTTGCTAAATTATAACAGACATTTAAAATAATTTGCAAATTTTATATATCGTTCATATTAAATATATGCTTTCTGGTTTAAATTAATATTAATACTAATATTTATTATTTAATAACTAAAAAACAGGTACAGAAAATTTGGAAATATCAGAAAACCCCGTAACTTTCTAGCATTACTCAAAGAAAAGATAGTGATAACAAAAATTTAATTTTTTAAACTATTACGTTTCTTCAATTTCATTAATTATTGTCACCCGACTCTTGAGTGAAAAGTTGACAAAAAGTGAAAAATTCCAGAAAAACCCACAACTATCTACGTATCTATCTCGTAGCAATACTATACATTTATAGAATATAGGTATAGGAGAGGATAATTATAAAGCATTGTAATTTGTTTAAACAATTAGGTTTTTTTATTTAAACAAGTTCCAGGACGATGTACATGAAAAGTTGTAAAAAAAATTGGACCACCCTAGTGTTTGAGTGTAAATAAATTTCAATTGTTTAAAAATTATTACTTCTAAATTCAGGTCTTGACAAAATTGAGGAATTTAGCCTTCAAACGTTCATCTTTCCTGGTTTTAAATTTTAGTTTAAAACTAATAAATTAATTATTTTTCTGATATTGATAAATTTTGTAAATTTTTCTAGTAATTTTTTAAAACTAATAATAAGGTACAAAATTGAAACACGTATATCGGAAGAAAAAAAGTTTATTTCGCTCCTGGAAATAACGCAAAACGATGATGTAATAAATTATGAGAAAAAAATGAATTTGACTAAGAGTATAAGACTGTGTCACGTCTAAATTAAACAATTTGTCCATTTTTTCATTTCGAAGGATTAGCTATATACGTTTAACTTTAAAGAGAAGAATATTTTAAGACTAGAATTCGTAATTGATAACGGGCAGATTTGTAAAATTAAAAGGGGGACAGTTTCGGGGTTGGAATGAACCACAGACCCATGCATTTAAGTCACAGCTGGTGCCAACCTTGACGAAACAAAATCTGTCAGTCATTCAACTGGGGTTGGAACTTGGGATGCAAGTAAAGCTAAATCTAAAACATACAAATAGAAAGGAGAAAAGTGAAAGATAAAAATAAATATTGCACACCAAAGATGACACCTAATTCGAAAACCATTAAAATTCTATTATTACAGACTTTAAACTCTTTTCCCCATTCACCTTTTCCCCCTTTCTCGTTTTCCCTTAAATGCAAACTGAATTAGAAGATCCCAAAATAAGAAAATTCAACTATTTTCGGTTAAAAGTTCATTCCTTTTTATTTTACGTTAAACTTTTATATTTTTGGTTTATAAAAATATAATTAATCTATTTTGTTTTAAAATTCTACTATTATATACAGTAAAAATTAACTTTTTGATGCAAAAATTCATATGCTGATATTCAAAATTCCACAGAAATTTTTCATTGTTGAAAATTCAAATACAGTTTTAAACATTAGTCTTTGGTTTAGAATTTCAACTCTTTGATCATTTTTTGTTAACCGACTGTTTGGTCAAAAAATAATCTTTTTTCGTTGAGAATTCAACTAATTTATTAAAACTTTGATTTTTGCATTCAAATTCAAATCTTTTTTTTTTATAAAAAAGCGTCACCTTCTTTGATTGAAAATTAAAACTTTTTTAAAATTAATTTCCTTTGTTGAAAATTAATCATTTATTTGAAAATTTACGTCTTTAGCAAAGAATGAAACAATTTGGTAAAAAACTCGTATTTTTGTTATTGTTGCCATTTTTTTCTTAATTCAAAATGTAACTATCTTATTATTGGTTGAAAATTAATGTATTCAAACTGAAAATTCAAATACTTTAGTAAGAGTAGAACTACTTTAGTTAAAAATTTTGTTGAAAATACATATTTTTATAGGAAATTAATATTTTAGTTAGAATTTCATTTTTTTAAATAAAAATTATTGGAACTTTTTTTTTATTAACCTATTTTGGTTCAAGATTTAACTATTTTATTAAAAATTCTAATTATTGGTTGAACTCGATTGTTTATTATATAATATAAAAATATTATTTTTTAAATTAGTTTCTCGATCTGAAAATGCAATCACCTGAAAACTTATAATTTAAAATGAAAAATCATCTCTTGGTAAAAAATTGTATATTTTGTTAAAAAAAATAATTTTCAACAACAACGAAAATACGAGTTTTTAACAAAATTGTTCCATCCATTGACAAAGACCTCAAATTTCAAATAAATTATGAGTCTTCAACTAACGAAATAAATTATAAAAAAGTTGCTCAATTTTCAATCAAAACAAGGTGATAATTTTTAATAAAAAATAGATGAATTATACGAATTGTCAACTAAAATGTTGTATTTCAACCATAAATGATAAATTCTCAACACAAAATGTAATAGTTTATATTTCAAACAAAACATGTTTTTATTTCTATTCACAAACATTAGAATATACCTAAAAAGCGAATTTTTAACAAAATACACCAATTTTTTAACAAGAGATGAATTTTCATTTTAAATGATAAGTTTTCAGATGGTGTAGTTACTTTTTCAGATCGAGAAACTAATTTAAAAAAGAATATTTGTATATTATATAATAAACAATCGAGTTCAACCAATAATTACGATTTTTAATAAAATAGTTAAATCTTAAACCAAAATAGGTTAATTTCTATCCAAGAAGTTCCAGTAATTTTTATTTTAAAAAATCTGCCCGCCTTGCGGGCACATTCTCATCGCGCGCTGCGCGCGTGACTCGCTGCGCTCGCAAGTTTAAGCGCGCCTAGGGCGCGCGACGGTTGAATCTCGCGCTCGAACATAATTACACCTCGCGATTCGCGCTCGGATATTTATTCTTTGCATTTGGAATGCTTGAACAGAACTTTATCAAAAATATCTCTTTTAGATGGCGGTATTTATATGCGTCTTCATATTCTAAATTGTCCACTTAATTAAGTATAGTCAAAGATTAAGTTTCTCAAAGCTCTGTAGGCTTTGAGGTACACATTCTTATCGTGATACTCGCGCTGCGCGCTATTTCCGACAGACATTTGTAAACAGGTTTTGTTGGATTTTTTTTCTCGTAACTTTCGTCGTTTTTCCACACACTTTTTTTTATTTTACTTTTTTCAACGTTATTTTTCACGAATAAAACAAAAAGTACGCGTCCTATCAAAAAGCAATTCTTAACGAGATTGTAGATTTTTTTGGGGATAAACATTTTTGTTAATTCATCTTTTTTTGTATCCTACATAGTTTGTCCACAAAATGGAATTTTTTATTTTCCATTATTTTTTGTGCAATGTGCAAAAATGTTTTTCTTTTCTTGACTTTTTTTCATATCGTGCGTTTTTCGGCTTCAAATTTTGATTTTCGGTTGATTAAAAAAATTTTGAAAACGCTATAACTCTGAGAGTTATCGTCTTTACGGACGGGCGGACGGACAGACAGACAGACAGACAAACGCCATCATGAAAACCTGATTTTCGGATTCAGGGGGTCTCGAAACGTGGAGATCCGTTGAAAAAGTGTGATGTGAAATTCCCGACAATTCTAATACTTTCTCAATCATAAATGATGAGAATGTAAAAAATGAAATTTTAACTAAAATATTAATTTCCTATAAAAAGATGTATTTGCAACCAAACTTTCAGCTAAAGTAGTTCTATTCTTACTAAAGTTCTAAAGTTCTACTCTTATTGTATCAAAATGTAAATATTTTACTTTTGGTGGAAAATTAATAATTATTAATTGATTATTCAAATATTTTAGTAAAAGTAGAATTTCTTTCTTAAATTCATTTCTTTGGTTGAAGATTCATCTTTTTAGTTGAAAATATCGTTGAAAATACGTCTTTTTGCAGGAAATTAATATTTCAGTTAAAATTTTATCTGTTTTGATCAAAATTATTGAAACTTCTTGGTTGCAGGTCACCTTTTTTGGTTGAGGATTGAACTATCTTATTGAAATTTTTTTTATCTCAATTGTTTCTTATATTTAAAAAAAAACACCTTCCTTCTGAAAATCAGTTTTATAATCTAAAAATGTAACTATTCCAAATGAAAATTAATCATTTAAGATGAAAATTTATCTGTTTGGTTAGAAATTTAAATAAAAATTTTTTTCGTTTGAAATATCAACTATTGCATTTTTTGTTGAGAATTTATCCTTTATGGTTGAAATTACCAAATTTTAGTTAACAAATTCTATGTTTGGTTGAAACTTTATTTTTTTGTTAAAAGTTCGTCTTTTTGAAATAAAATGATTCTTCATGTTCAAAATTCATGTTTGTAGATTGGAAATGCAAATATTTGGTTAAAAATTAAAGTTTTTCGTTGGAAAATTGACTATTAAAAAAACTGTTTTGTTCGAAACTAATTTTTTTTTAATTTAATTTTTCGGGTTGAAATTTCAATTCTGTTTTCCAAAAAATTAATTTGCTTGGCTTAAAAAATTAACTAATTTAACATAAAATTAAACTCTTGGGTTGAAAATTAACTTCTTGTTGAAAATTCAACTATTTGGTTAAAAATTTATCTTTCTTGGTTAAAAATTAATTTTTGTTTTAAAATTTATCTTTTTGGTTTCAAAAGTTAACTGATTTCTGAAATATTTTATTTTTACCACTGCTGTTGCTATTTAAAGAAAGTTTTTGGTTTTTTGGTATTTTGGGTTTAAAAAATGTTTTTTGTTATTTTTAAATATCTTTTTGGTTGAAAATTCAAATCGTCCAGTTCTATATTCGTTCTTTCAATTAAAAATGAATCTTTCTCGTTGAAAATTAGACTACTTGTTTGAATGCTAAACTGTTTTGTTAAGAGTTCATATTTCTTGTTTAAAATTCATCATTTTGCTTGAAAGAGTAAGTATTACTTTTAATTAGTTTTTTTTTTTAAATAAATGTAACTATTCCAATTTCCATTTCAATGTTCCATTATTTTAGTTGAAAATTGATCTTTTTGGTTGAAAATTAATTTTTTTCACTGAAAGTTCAACTATACAATTTTTGGTTAACAACTCATCTTTTATCGTGAAAAATTTGTCTTTTTGCTAGAAATTGATCTTCTTGGTTGGGCATTGATCTTTTTGGTTAAAAATTTAACTATTCCAACTGGAAATTTAACATTTTAGTTGAGAACTCAACTTTTTAGTTTAAAATTAACATATTACAATATAAGAATGCTCATTTTTGTTAAAAATACATCCGTTTAATTAAAAATTAATTTTTTAACTGAATTTTCATCTGTGCCATTTGCGGTTTGAAATTGATCTTTTTTGTTCAAAGTTCAACTATTTGGTTAATAATTCATATATATTGTTATATCTGTTATATCTGTTATATTGTAATACCTATTCTACTTAAAAAGCTTTGCAACGGCATATTCTCAATATAAAAAAAATTCTCTAATAAAAATAAAAAATAATGTTATTAAAATTTTTTAAAACTATATTTTAGATTACTGTCGGTCATGTAAGATTCATAATTTTTTTCAATCGATGCGTCTCTAAGACGCTAACAAATACGCTAGGTATAGTTTTGTCGTATTTTGAATATCAACAAAGTTTTTTTTCATAAAAACATGTTAGACTTTTTAAATCTCAAAACGCAAAAAATTATATATATTTGAAACTTTAGATCATTATAAACCTCCTTCTATAAAAAAGCAATTATTGTAAATTCCGGAAGTTATGTATATTTTACGGTAGAACTAATGAAATGTTTAACTAAATTGACTTTCAAATAAAAATAGAAGCAGAAATAGTAATTCAAATAATTATCTATTAAATTTGAAGTGTCTTATTCTTATCCTAATTAACCATGTGCAGTAAATAACTTACAATCAAATAATAATTAGCCTTTATCCTTTTTTCGTTGTTTAAATAGGAGAAGAAATCTCCTTGTCCAATTTATTGTATGATTATAAAGTCTAACCTATTATTATTTCAGTGAATATCGAGCCACTCTAATTCGTTGCATCGATAATATAATTCTTACTAACTGAAATTCTCGTGGTAATTAACGAGGCAGTAAACCGTTATTTTTTCGGAAACCAAATAATTTAATTATATATATACTTAAAATTAAAATTTTAAACAGTTCATGGTGATTAGGCTGTAACAATAGCAAATACATTTTTTGTTTATCAAAATGCATTTTCTCGCAAAAATAAAAAATGTATGACCTTTTTCTACAATAACCCTTTTTTAAGGTGACCAGAGGAAGTCAGAAATTTTGAAAAAAAATTGCAATAGCCAGGGAATTTCTATTAAGAGGCACTTTAATCTTTTAGATAAAAAATTAATACTTCAGGTTAGAAAATTCATCAGTTTCGTAAAAAAGCGTCTTTTCGTCTAGAACATTAATTTCTACTTAATATGGATTAATACAGCCATGTTTTTTTTTTATTAAGGATGGATTTTAAATTAAAGCTTAAATAACTTTGAAGATCTTACGTTATGACAAAGACTTCTCTGGAATATTGCAATTAAACCCAATTCTACAAACATGTATAAATGCTTTATGCGCCTGACACATAAATTTTCTCTGAACTATGAAACTACTCTCTCAACCAAGAAATTACGACGGTTCTTTTGGTTTAAAATTGAACTAATTTGTTATAAACTCGTTTTTTATCTTAGCTTAAAATTAATATTTTAAGCTGGAAATTCTCCATTACTATTATAAGTGGAAAATGATCTTTTTAAGTGGAAAATTAATATTTTTTAGTTGAAAATTGATATTTTTTTATTAAAACTAACTTTTTTCGTTAAAATTTCCTCCTTTTTCCTTAAAAGTACAACTGCTTGGTTGAAAATTCATATTTTTGGCTTGATAATTCAAATATTTAGATAAACTTTTTTTCGCTCTTGACTGAAAAATATTTGTTTGTTGAATATTCGTCATTTCTTGAAAATTTAACTCCTAGGTTGAAAATATAACTATGTTCCTAAGAATTTAACCTTTTGGGCTGAAGATTCATAATTTTAGTTAAAAGTTTAACCTATAGGATAAAAATAAACTATTTTGTTGAAGTCTAAACTTTCGTTTAAAAATTCATCTTTTCTGTATACAAAATCAACAGTTTTTTTAATTCCACTTTTTAGCTTGAAAATTCAGCTGTTTTGTTGTAGATTCGTCTATTTGAACAAAAAATTCGTAAAGTTATTCAGTTTTCGGTTATAGTTTAATCTTTTTTGTTTCAAAATTCAACCGTTTAATTGAAAATTCAACTACTATTTTGTTCAAAATGTAATTATTTTGTTGAAAATATATCTATTTTGTTAAGAATTTATCTGTTTTGATCGGATATTCAACTTTTTCTCTTAATTCATCAAAAATATTCTTTATTAAAAATGTTCTGTTCTTTGTATATGAATTTAGGGAAAATGAAAAATTCAGCATAAAAATTCATCTCTTTGGTTGAAAATATAACTGTTTTGTTTGGAAATTATTCTTTTTCAGTATAAAATTCAAGTATTTGGATAAAAATTGATCTATTTTGTTTATAATTATGTTTTTCTGTGGAAGATGAATGTTCTCGGTCAAAAAATTAATTTTTTGGTTGAAAATCCCACTATTTGGTTGAATGTTAAGTTTTTTTCCTCGAAAGTTAATTTGTTTTATTTTGGAGTTTCTTCAGTTTAGTTGAAAATGTATCCTTTTGGTTGGAAAATGACCTATATTGTTGAAAATTCGTCTGTTTAAAAAAATATAAATTTTTGGGTGGAGAATTGAATTGTTTTCTTGAAAATTGATTTTTTTTATTGCAGATGCATAATTTTATTTCAAAATTCATCTTTTTGGTCGAAAATTGAACTATTTTATTTAAAAATTCTTATCACATTTATCTTTATTTCTTTAAAATTCCTCTACTTATTTTTTAATTTATGTATTTTTTTTAAATTCTTCTTTTTTGAGAAAATTAATCTACTTGCTTAAAAATCTATCTCTTTTGGTAAAAATTTGATATTTTTTGGTTAATAGATTATCTATTTAATTTTTTTCCTGAAGTTATCTTTACAGGTAAAAAATTAATCTTTGTAGATTAAAAATATAACTATTTGTTTAAAAGTTCAACTATTTTATTAAAAAATCATGTTTATGTTCTGTAGTTCAACCATGTGGTTGCAAATGCAAGTGTTTCGGTAAAAAATATTTTTGCTGCTGTTGAAAATGCAACAATGTAATTGAAAGTTTTTCTTTTTTAAATGAAAATAAACTTTTTCCAAAAGAATCGAATTTTAAGCTAGAAAATTAAACTATCTTATTAAAAATGCAACTATTTTCTTAACATTTTAATTATTTTGTTAAAAATTTAAATATTGTGTTAAAAAGTAATCCTTTAGGTCGAAAATTCAACTGGTTTTTTTACATTCGTCTATTCAGGCAGAAAATTTGTGCTTTTGGATTTAAAATTTGGATGAAGTTTTTGGTTAAGCTTTTTTTTTGTTTGAAATAAAATCTTTTTAGGTTGCAAATTAAAGTATTTAGTTAAATATTCAACTATTTTGTTTAAAAATTAATTTGTTGCTGAAAATTTCAGTCTTTTTTTTAAGTCATTTTGTTTGGTTCAAAATGGTACTGTGTAGTTCATTATTTAATTTTTTTTTGTTGAGTAGGTAACTGTTTTGTTAAAATTTGGTTAAAAAGATATCTTTCTTTATTCAAATAAACAAATGAACTTAAAATTTAATTTAGTTTTTTTATTTTCGCTTATAAAAGATTTTATGTTAAAAATGTTATAAAATTTTAATTGTATAGAAAAATGGAAAACTTAAGAGGGAAAAATCAGGAAAAACCATAGATTTTTTTGTAATGAAATTTTTCAGCCACCCTATTTTTATAAGAATAATTTCTAATTAATATTAGTTAATGCATCTATTTGTTTTAAAGTCTTGTTTAAAGGTCATCTTGATTGGTTCAAAAGTTTTTCATTTTTTGTTTGAAAGTTAATCTTTTTAGGTTGAAAATTAAAGAATTTAGTTAAAGATACAACAATTTTGTTGAATATTTAATTTTGTTGCTGAAAATTTCAGTCTTTTTTTTGTTTCAAAATGGTACTATATTGTTCAAAATTTAATTATTTTATTGAATAGGCAACTGTTTTGTTAAAATTTGGTCAAAAAGATATCTTTCTGGGTTGAAATAAATTAATGAATTTGAAATTAAATTCGCTGTTTTATATTCCGTTTATCAAAGATTCTACTTTAAAAATGTTACAAAATATTAATAGTATGGAAAAATGTAAAACTGGTGAGGGAAAAATCAAGAAAAGACTATAGATTTTGTTTAAATGAAGCTTGTTTGTCACCCTATTTTTATAAGAATAATTTCCAATCAACATTAATGAATGCATCTACTTTTTATTTCAAATGAATTTTAAATTAAAATCTAAATAATTTTGACGCTCCTGTGTGAAGGCATAGAAGTGGCATAGCAAATTAGAAATCCGAAAAAAATTGGCATTAGGGTCTACAATTTTTATGTTTCGTTCTGTTTTTTTTTTTTCTTTTTTTTTTTAATCGTTTCCAGGACTGACTCACTGAACTCATAATTATTGCTCCTCCTACTTGAAAAATCTAATAATCTGAATAGATTGGTTCAGAATCCACCATAAATTTTTATACTCCCTGGAATCCGTCCATCAAAACTTGCGTTACAAATTTAAGTGCTTAATGCGCCTGACACATAAATTGTCTCTGAAATTTGAAACTATTCTCTAAACCGAGAAATTACGAGGGTTCTTCTGGATCTGGACTCGAGAAAAATTTTCAGAGAATTGTGGGTGCACAGATTTCTCGCCGTATTACCATATGGTCCATAACAGCTGGCACATTAGGAATTTTGGATTGCAGCCAGCACAATTTCCCTTTAGTTCGTATTATGTAGGTAGGATGATGACTTATTATTATATTCCTGGTTGTCATAAAAGCTCGATCTTTAATTCAGTGTCATCGTTTGATATTTCATTTGATTTGGCACTCGATTCCAGATTTGCATGTAAAGGGCTCTCGAACATGTTCAATAGTAGTATGGCACTGTGTGCAGTGTGCACTGAGCTTGGCACCATATGACATTGATTAACGTTACAGCAGCTCCGGGAAATCTGCTCGTGAGTCATCGGCCGGCTGTTTAATATTTCTGAACAATTGATTCTGATTAAAAACACCTAAATTATATTGTCCCCGTTTCAAGAAGCATCAGGCACGGATCCAGACACGTTTTTCTGGGGGGG
>NC_046662.1:65859922-65864342 GCF_010883055.1 Belonocnema kinseyi | reverse complement strand
CAATTACCCTTCCGCCTCCAGTATCAAGGGGTAGGTTAATATTAATTTAAAAATTACTTGTTTGCTTTAAACTTTTATTATAACTTATAAAGATTAACACATGCCATCGGGCACATCAAAATCCCATTTAATTACCATAGGGAAATTTTGAATTTTCGAAAAATTTAACTCATGTTCCAGGGTTTCATCGAAACGTGCCAAGTTTCTCAGGCATTTAAGAGGAGTGTCTACAAAATAAACCCATAATAATAACAACTTTCATTTCCAGCCCCCCCCCCCCCCGGACAGTGCCCCAATTAAAAAAACTACATTTTTACGTATGATTCTTACTTTTTTAGCGGTTTAAATCGTCTTTTTCATACAGATAATTACTAATGGACAATTTGAATATTACCCATGACTTTTTAAACAATTTTTAATTGTTTAAGCAAATGCAAATCATTTAAACAATTATTTATTCCCAATAAATGTAGAAATAAAAGAATCGTATTTTCTGATTGAAATGTAATTCTTTGTCATGGTTTGAAGCAGTACATTTTTCTAGAAACATTATATTATTATTTAAATATTTATTTATTGCCTATTTTTAACATTTTTTAAAATTGAAAGATAGGTATCAACTTTCTTTGTAAATTAATATCCTATGCAACGTTTCGTTGAATAAATAAATAATTTTGATACCTTTCTTTTAATGTTTAATAAATTTCCATTTTATTAAACAATTTATTTGCTCAAGCAGTTTTTTATAGCTAAAAAAATTAAATAAAATATAACACAGACAATATTATGTTTCTGACTATATAGTGTATAGAAAGAATACATTTACCACTTTTTAATTATTTAAAGAAATATAATTTGTTTAAATAATTACTCTTCGAAAAATACTTTCAAAATCGTACTTACTTGTAGGTTATCTATTTTATTTCATTTTTTTAGTTATATATAAACAACTGCTTAAGCAAATAAAAGTTGTTTAAACAAATAGAAATGTGTTCAACATTAGAAGAAATGTATCAAAATTAGGTAATTATTCAACAAAAAGTACCATAGGATACCAAGTTGAAAAAAGTGGACATCTATGACTCAATTGTTTAAATAATTACATCATATTTTTAGAAAAATGCACCACTCCAAATAATGATAAAATATTTCATTTCAATCAGGAAATATGATTATTTTTTACATTTTTGAGTAATAAATAATTACAATTTTAAGCAATTGAAAATTGTTGCAAAATACATGGTAAATATTCAAATGGCTTATTAGCAATTATGTGTATGAAAAAGACGACGGACATTGCTAAAAATTAACAATAATACGTGTTAATATTTATATTACGAAAAAATATATACGGATTTTCTTTCTCCTGAGATGTAATCGGGGGGGGGGGGGGGGGGGGGGGGGGGGGGGGTCTTGCCATCCACAGTGAAAAAAAATTTGCAATGCGTTTTTGGACCACCCTACTGTGCCTATCTAAAAGTGCGAGACCTGTCAGACCTGTCATTGAAGAATAAATCAACAATTTCACGAATTTTCAAAATTACATCATTTTAAGCAATTTTAAGTTAGAAAAATTAAAAATTGAAAGATTATATAATTTTTTATCGAACACTTTTTAAATTAGCAGTTAAATTATTTTAATTTTAAGTCGTTGCAAATGACTAATTGTTTAATTGTTATTTATGCATACAAATTTGTTTTTAAATATTTTAAAACATTTTCTTAAACTATATTTTTTTTCAAAAAGTCACTTTAAATTTTTCCAGGTACCTTCAAAAAATAATGATTTCGAAATCTTTTAAAATACCTAAAAAGCTACCAAATTTTATTTTAAATCTTTAATAAACTACATTTTATTTTAAATTTTTGGGAATCTTGACAAATTTAAAATTATTCTTGAATTTTTCCTAAAACTTTGAATAAATCCTGCAAAATTCAAGAAATTTCCACAAAATCTTCCAGATTATTTTGTTTACAGTTTTGGAAATCTTTTTAAATCTTTTTAAATATTCTCTTAAAATTAATTTTTCAAATCAAAAATTATTTTCAATTTTTTAAGGAATCTTATTCAATTTTTTTATTATTTTGAAACCTTGTAAAATGCTTGAAAGCTTCTAGATTTTTTGTTTGAAATCTTAAAAAATTTGCATTTTGGTTTGAATTTTTTAACATCTTTTCAAATTTCAAATTATTTTTGAACTTGTTCAAAACTTCTAAATATCTCTTAAACTTATTCCCATTTTTTCAAATTTATAACTGTTCAATTTTTATTTATTTATGAAAAATTGCTTTGGTTTTGAAATATTCTTCAATATTCTGCTGAAATTAATTTTTCGAAATAAAAAAAAAACATTAAAAATTTTCCCAGGAATCTTAAAACAATTTTTCTACTCTCTTACAACCTTTCAAAATCCTTCAAAACTTTAAAAGTTTATTTTAAAAATTCTAAGAATTTCCTTAACTTACTCGCATTTTTTCTAATTGTTTCTAATTGCTTCAAATTTTTTAGTTTTTGACATTTCTTTTATAATTATTCACTTTAAATAAACAGTCAAACATTGCTGACTATTAAAAAATTGCTCTTAGTCCTAATTTAAAATGTTAAAATTGAATTCGATAAAAATGGTATCTTTTATACTGAAATAACAGATTGTTTATAAAGTTACAGTCGGAAGCTTAAGTTTGATGAACTATTAAGGCTTTTGAATTGAAATAGTTCAATTTCAACGTCAAAATATTTAAATTCTTTAATTTTAACAGATTTAGAATCGCCCTATAAAATCATTTAAATATTGCTTAATTTCAAATACGCAAGCTACAGTTCAATTTTAAAAATCATTAATTTGTATTTACAGTTAATCAACTTAAGACGTTTTTATCAACTAATTTAAATTTTAAAACTTTTTAATTTTTTATTGTGTAAGTCTAAACTAAAATTACACATTGTAAACTAAATGATTTCATGATTGAACAAGTTAACAATTAAGCATAGCAGCGAATAAATTCACTATCATTTCCCGGTCTCAAAAAATTCCTGGGCTTTGTTGGGGGGGGGGGGGCTGTGACCACCCTCTTGATTCGCCCCTGAGAAGCATCCAAAAGAACATTTTGTCTAAGATTCCTTGGAATTTATGAAGTTTATGACACCCTTCCATTACGAGCTTTGTTCTCTTTTGTTTGATTCCTTTTTTAGTGTCAGGTTCATTTAAGAAACATTTATTTTAAGTTTATGGTTTATAGTAAACCAGAATTTATTAAAACTTCCAAAAAACTGATATTAAAAATAAAAAATTATATAAATTGTTCAATAGGGTGGGTTAAAAAACCAAATTTTGTAACTCGGAAATGGAACTTTTTTAAGGCTATTATTATTTTTTCAACAAAAAAAATAACAATAAATTTTCCACAAAATATTTCAATTTTCGACAAAAAAATTTTTTTACTTAAATTATGAATCTTCAACTAAAAAAAATTAATTCTTAACAAAGTAATTTATTTTTCGACTAAATACTTTCATTTTCCACCCAATTGTTGACCTTTTATTTTTCAGCGATTCAGAGACATGAAAATGTTTTACGTAAGAAAAATTTTTGATATTTTTCATAGAACTTTTTTACGTGTGCAAACTTTTATCTTAACATTTTCTTTTGTATTTGTCAATATTTGCAAGGAAAAGTTGAAACTTCGATTGTAACCAAAAGAATCTCCTGACCACAATAATCATTTAGACATAATAAAACTCAAAAGATATATCTTCCTAATCAAAGTGCAAATTTAAAAAAAATGGAAACAATATAATTATTGGTTTTTTGAGAAAATCGACTCTATTACGCATAAAAATTTTTGGACTTTTTTCTTTGCAAATCAGCTTGAAAAGTCGACAATTTAGTGGAAATTTTTTTTTGTTTGATTGAAAATTGAACTCTTTTGGTACAAAATGAATCTGATTTGGTTGAGGATTCAGCTATTTTGTTAAAAATTTCGTGTTTGTTGGTTAAATTGAACTGTTCTTCATTTAAAATTAAAATTTATATTGTTTGAAATAATATCAACTATTATTTCTATTTTTAGAATTCATCTGTTTTGTTAAAAAAATCCATTTATTGAAAAAAATCAACTATTTTGGTATAAAGTTCAATTATGTAGTTGTTTGAAAAATAATAAACATTTTGTGGAAAATTCAACTGTTATGTTAAAAATTGTGTCGTTTTTGTTTTGAAAACTCATCTCTTTTTGTAAGAAAATTTTGTAGAGGTTTCAGCTATTTTGTTGAAAAATTGTCTTTCCTGGATGAAAATTTAACTACATATTCAGTTGAAACTGGAACTACTTCAATAAATATTCATTTTTTTAATAATGATTAATAATTTTGATTGAAATTTTAATGATTAGGGATCAAATTCATAGGGGGGGGGGGGGG
>NC_046662.1:65842840-65859898 GCF_010883055.1 Belonocnema kinseyi | reverse complement strand
AGAAAATTCAACTATTTAGTTAAAAATTAACTTTTTGCTTGGAAATTTAACAATCATGTATTTTGTTAGAGATTCAACTATTTTTATAGAAAATCCAAATATTCGGTTGAAAAGTCATCTTTTGTTGACAATTCATCCCTTGGGCTTAACAATTCAACTCGTTTGTTAAAAAATGTTCTTTTTGGTTTATAGTTTTATTTTTCCAGAAAAAAATGAATACATTTCTGTTTATAATATAACGGTTCGGTTTGAAAATCCTTGTTCCTGAGAAAATTAAAAAAAAGGTTATTGAAAATTTCAGATATATCGATAATAATCTAGATTCTAGAAGATCTTGAAGAAATTATGTTATTTGATAGAATTATACAAAATATTATAGGAAAAATTTGAACACTTTAAAATTATGTTTAGGTCTTTTTGAAGTTTAGAAGAAATCAAGAAATATTTTATAAATCTTCGGAAATGTTTCCAAGTTTTTAAATATTTTAAATCTATTTAAAACGTCTTAAAAACATGAAAAAATTTTAACTGGCTCGAATTTTCCTAAAAATATTAAAAAATCATTTAAAATTTTAAAAATTGCCTTATAATCTTTTAAACTTCTTTATAAATTTTAAGAAAATTTGTTTATTCTTTTGAACCTTTTCGAAATTCTCATGAAGCTGCTAAAGTTTATTTTTAAATCATTTAAAAATCTGCTTTTCCAAAAATCTATTAAAATTAAAAATTTATTTTTAATCTGTTTAATTCAACTAAATATATAAAGTTTTGCCATCAATATTATGAAAATTTGTTTTTTTCTCAAATCTTTTCAGACCCTTTAAGCCTTCTCATCTTTAAAAATTATTGGAATTTTTTCGGATTTTTTTCTTTAATTCTGCAAAATTGTAAAAATTGCCATAAAATTTTTCAGATTTTCCTTTGCTAATTTTTGAAATCTTTTAAATAATCTCTTGAAATTTATTTTTTCGAAATGAAAAGTTATTTTAATTTTTCCTATGTAGGTAAAATTTTTGTTTTATTTTCGTGAAACCTTAAAAAATTCTTTTAATATCTTTACAAGTCTTAATTACTCTTTAATCGTTTCAAAACTTCTGAAGATCTTATAAACTCAATCAAATTGTTTTCGAAAATTTTATAATATGGCGAAATTGTAAAATTTCGCTTTAAAATCTTGTACACTTTTTACAAAAATTGTAGGAAATAATTCAAAATGTTTTGTAATCTTTTCCAATTTTCTCTTAGAATTCATTACAAAACATTTATTAAAAATTTTCCTATCAATCTTAAGAACATTTTTTTCATTCATTTGATACCCTGGCAAATTCAGTTAACCTACAAAATGTTTAAATCCTTAAAAATCAAAGAAATGTCTCAAATAGTTCCACATTCTTTTTCCACACATTTTGAAATATTGAAAACCTAAAATTATTCTTTTAATATAAAACCTAAACGATTACGAATTTTTCCAGAAATCTTCAACAAAATTTTATCTCCTCAAATTTTTCGTAATTATTAAAAGCTTTTAATTTTTCTAAATAAAACTCAAACCATTCAAAATGTTCTCAGAAACCTTAAACAAAATTTAATCTCAAATCTTTCATAATTCTTAAAAAGCTTCCATTTTTCGAATTCTTCAAAATAATCTTTTGTGCATAATTTAATTTTTCTTATCTCTCAAAAATTCAAGGAAGTTTACAAATTATAGTGATCAACGTAGCGAAATTTTAAGAAGAGAATGATTTCCCATTATTGAATAATCGTTTGTAATTTGAATTTTTTCTTGTAGCAATAATGTTTATAAATGTTTAGAAATAAATTTTATAATGAAGTAAAATTATTTATTTAGAACCCTCTCACTCCCGTTTAATGTTACGTAATATGTGAACGCTTCTTTATAATAATAATTTCAGATTAATTGTATACAGAAAATAGAAACGTATTATCTTATTTTTCAAAGTTAATGCATATATTTAAAAAAGTGTAAAATTGTAGAAACGAAAATAACTTTTTTATCCGTGGTGGATGATACACCTTATAAAACTGGACGAAAGCCATTTCCTGTGGTTTCTTGTCAACGAAGACGTGAGCGTTAATTAAGAAGCTTGCTTTACTTTAGTATAAAAGCATTTATGAATCTGGGATTAAACGAAGGATAGAAACAGGTCATGCCATGCACACACATTTCCACAACGACGAACTTTACCACATTTATAACTCCTTTTTGCTCCTTCAACAACATAAGAGGCGAAAGATGTCTTCCATATGTTTTAGGAGAAGTCTTCCTTACAATTTCAAACATCAGCCGTGTACCAATTATTTTAAAAAGAAACACATTTTCAAACCACTTCTATAGAATTACGGAAAATCATATAAATCATTTATGACTTATGGGGGCCGTGTTTAAATTCCATAAAGTTTTTTTTAAATTTTGAAACACTTTTTATCGAGAATAGTTGAACTTTCAACAACAAAACCCAAACTCATTTTTAACCACACAGTATCATTTTTAACCAGAAAAAAAGATTAAATTTCTACTAAAAGAGGTGGGTTTTTAATTTGAAAAGAAGAATCTGCAACCAAGAAAGATTTTGCAGTCTAAAAGTAAAATTTTATCCAAAATATTGTATTTTCAAGCTAAACAGACAAGCTTTCTACAAAAAACTAAATTTTTAAAATAGTTTAATTTTCTACCAAAAGATACGAATTTTCAAAAAGTTTAATCTATTTTTAATCAAATAGTTAAATTTTAAACCAATATAAATATATTTTCAACCAAATAGTTGAACTTCTAAACTAAAAAGTTCACTTTTAAAACAAAAAAGTTCATTTTCATCTTAACAGTTACATTTTCAACTAAATGGTCAAATTTTGTGTTAAAAATAATTCTTAATAACAGAAACGAATTTTCAACAAATGTTTAATTTTCTACCAAAGAGATAATTTGCAACTAATATTATGAATCTTCAACAAAAAAAGTATTTCTTTAATTAATTAAACTATCAACTAAGAAGTTGAAACCTCAACTAAAACAGATCAATTTTTTACAAAGAAATTGTATTTTCAATCTCAAAAAACGAATTTTCTACATAAATGGTAATTTTGCTGATAATTATTTGAATTTTTACCAAGTTCTTGGCTTTTTAGACGAAAAATATTTATTTTAATCCAATAAATGCAATTTTCTAATAAACAAGATGAATCCTCCACAAAATACATACATTTTCAATAAAAAAGTTTAATTTTCAATCAGGAACATCAATTTTCTATCAAGAAATGTCATGTTCAACAACAAAAAAAGAATTGTCTACAAAAAAAAAGGTTATTTTTTCGACCAAATATTTGTTTTTTCAATCAAGTACTTACTTTCTTAAGCCAAAATGATGAATTTTCATCCAAGAACATCCATTTTCTACTAAAAAAGACAAATTCTTAACTATATACATAGTTTTTGAACCAAGAAGCTGAATTTTGTGATCAAAAAGGTCCATTTTTCTACCGAAAAATTTAATTTTAAATAAAAAACTAATATTCTACAAAAAAATTAATTTTTTTACCAAAAGAGGCGATTTTTTAGTCTAACAAGACGAATTTTCAACCAGAATTGAATTTTAATTCGCGAAAGACTTTTCAATCAATGAAGGACAAAAATTTTATCAAAAATCTTGGAATTTCAAGCCAAAACGACGAGTTCGACGAGATTTCCACAAAAAAAAAGTTCAAATATTTGGTGGTAAATGCAAAAGTTGGTTCACAGATTAATTTTTATTATGACAAATTCAACTATTTGTTTGAAAATTAAAATTAAAATATTTTTTTTAGGCAGCAGGTAATTTTATAACGGTTGATCTATGCATTAAAAAACTTTCAATGGATGGAATTTTGAAAATTAAGTTTTGTGACTTTTCACAATTGAAATGCTTCCTGCTTCTGATGAAAAATATTTAAATAAAACAAATTTTAAACGTCTTATCCAAACTAACTCTACTGTGAAAGGCTTGATTTGCAATTTACAATTTAGATTCTAAAATTGTTTGATTTGCAAATTTTAAATACAAAATATTTTGTTCGTTTAGAACAATTTCATAATTTTAATTTTAATTATTTATTATTAAGGTCAATTTTTATCATCAAAGACTTGTGTGTATTGATTCTCAGTTAACATTTACGTCATAAATTATTCCACGTCATCCATTGTTCGCGAATCAAAAGGACATTATTATAATTGATTTTAATTACGAAGAATATGACTAATGATGTATGTTAATTATATCGACATAATTAAATTTTCTTTTTTTATATTTCTAGTACAAAAAAGTTCAAATTTTATGTCATATTAAAATAAATGAATAAAATATAGTCGTAAGATCATTTGTATCTATTTCGAAACTTCTAATCTACTGTATTTACTTACGAATGCATATTTAAACTTATTATTTTTTAGAAAATTATTAGAGTAGTTTTACCATTTTTAAGTTCTTATTTTCTGATTTGAAAATATATTTTCCTTATTTTCATTTAGAAATGTTCAAAATTTTCATTGAATTCTAATCCAATAAACAGACGGATTTGTATCTCAGACCAAAATATAACTTTTTTTTAGAAAATAGCATTAAATATTAATGGAACTATTATCGAAACTACAAAATTAGGCAAAAGACGTGCAAATTTTAAAAAATCGCAAAAATTAAATTTTATGGACAACCTAAATATTAAACACAGTGTATCAAACAATAAAAATGAGTTTTTTAAACCCTTTTGTGTTTAAAAATGAGCTTTTAATTACAAATAAGGGGCCTAGGCCAACGAAATATGTGACACTTCAGAATATTGTTGAACCCATCGCAGCAGAGTGGCGCAGTGGAAGCGTGCTGGGCCCATAACCCAGAGGTCCGTGGATCGAAACCACGCTCTGCTAACTTTTTTAAAATAAGACAGCTTAAACTGAGTCTAAAATTAAACAAGATAATTTGAATTTTAACATAATTTCAATATGACATTGATCTAATAAAAAGTAAAACAACGGAGTACAAGTCCTTCTCGACCATTCAGAACTTTTTTAAATAAATAAAAATTAGTAAATGTTTCTATTTCAAAAACAACTGAATATTAATTCTTAATTTGAATCAAACAAAAGTGATAGATTCGAAATCGATTTTGACTGATTCAAATAATGCTGATTCGATGACTGACAAATAAGTCAAAAGTGGCTTTTCTCATCAGTCACTTTGACTCACAGATTAAATCAGTCATTATAATGATTTAATCGGTTAAATTTGAACCGAAAATGATGTAGTTAAATTTACAATATTTTTTTATTATTTTCAACAAGAAATAAGAATTTTTAACCAAAAATTAAAATTTTCGATTAGAAAAATATATTCTCGCTCAGAGCTGATTTTTCAACTGAAATAATGAATCATTAACCAAAAAAATAAATTTTTAAGCAAAAAAAACAACGAACTTTTAACAAATTAGTTCATTTTTCAAAAAAGGAAAAGAAATTCCAACTAAAATGATGAACAAGGCTATTTTTGTACCAAGTAAAATTAATAAATAATAAATAATAAAGATTTAACAAAAAAAAGGAATTCCTAACAACAAGAACTCAAACTTTAAAAAGAAAAATATGAATGTTCAACAAAATACTTGAATCATCAACCAAATAGTAAATTTTTTGAATAAAAAAGAATAATTTTCCACCAGACATGAATTTTCAATCATGAATCTTGAACCGAAAAAAAACAAAAAAAACCAAGTGGTTAAATTATAGAAAAAAAATTAATTTTGCATTAAAAAGATTTATTTTTTACCAGAGAAGACGAATTTTCTAGAAAATACATGTATTTTCAACCGAATAGTTGAAGTTTTAATTAAAAGGTATAAATTTTTAACAAAAAATTGAATACTTAAATTTTTGCTCAATAAAATTAATTTTTAAGCCAAAAAAACAACGAACTTTTGACAAAATAATTCAATTTTCAAGTGAGGAAAAGAAATTCCAACCAAAATGATAAACTTTTAAGAAAAAAAAAATTATAACTAAGTATTGTAGTTTAATTAATATTTAACTAGGAAATACAATTTTCAAAAAAAAAAGAATTCTTAACAAAAAATTTAATAGCTAATATTTCAATCAAAAATTACTAATTAATTAAATTGTTAATTAAGAGAAATTGAATAGTTCAAACACCAATTGAGAACATTAATTTTTTATAACCAAAAAATTATCAACTTAATAACAAAAATTTTGAACTAAACGATTAATTTCCAACCAAAAAGGCGAATTTGCAACAAAAATTTTTTTAACTGCGATAAATAAATTTTTAACCAAAAATGCAATTGTTGAATTTCCGGTACTTTTTTTCAACTAAAAAAGATTAATTTTCAACAACAAAGAAACATTTTTCAACGAAAATAATTTTTTTTAGCTAAAAAAGATGCAATTTTCAACAAAACAAAAAACGAATTTTTAACAAAATATATATATTTTTTAAAGCTAAGGGGGATCAATTTTAAACCAGGAATTATTATTAATATTTGTATAATTATACATTCTATGTGGAATGTATATGGCATGTAGTCCACATGTTAAATTTGAAAATAATTTAAATTTTAAAAAACTTGTATTAAAAAACTGAAATAATTGATTATTTCTTTGGAATTGAGGTGGTTTTTCAATTTTAAAATAGTTCAAATTTGAGTCTTCAGCTTGAGCTATAACAAGGTTTTTTTTAGAAATTCACGATGCTTCTAATTTAAAATTCTTAATTCTTTTTTTAAATACGAGTGCCACTAAATTCACTAAATCGATTATTCAAAACTTCTACAGCTTGTCGGCCTAAGCTCTGTATTTAGGGTTGGGTAATAAGTGTGAAATTAGGGGCAAGAAATAAAAAAAGTGAACTTTTCGCCTTCTACACTTCACGGGTTCGTAACACATATTCAAGCAACTTTCAACCCTAATTAAAAATAAAAATTTCAACAACAACAAAAAACAACCAAACATAAAATGAATTTTTAACAAATTAGTTAAATCTTCAACAAACAAAATGAACTTTTAAGAAAGTATAAAAATGAAATACTCAAATTCTCAAGTTCAGAAAAGTAATTTTCAGCCAAAAATAAAAACGAATTTTGTACAAATATTTAAACCTTTAACCAAAAAAATTAATTTTGAACAAAGTATTACAATTTTCAACTAAGTATTTGGATTTTCAACAACCAAAAAAAGATAAATTTATCACCAAAACCGATCAAATTATCAGCTAAAAATGGAATAGTTAGTTTTTGAGAAAAGTAATTTGCAACAAAAAATTAAAAAGGTTTTTAAGCAAAATAGTTAAATATTTTAAAAAAACTTAAACAGAGTAGTTCAATTTTAAACCAACTATTTAAATTTTCTAACAAAAAATGGCTTTTTAAGAAATCAGTTAAACCTTCAATCAATAAAATGAATTTTTAACAAACAATTACGATTTTCAACCAAATAGTTCAATTTTCAACAAAACAAAAATAAATTTGTAAAAAAAATGTAATAGTTGAATTTCTGACTAAGAACGATCAGTTTTTAGATAACAATGTAATGATTAGATTTTCAATTGAGAAAAGTAATTTTCAATCAAAAATGAGAACGGTTTTTTAACAAAATAGTCGAATCTTTAACCAAGAACATAGTATTTACAAAAAAAGTGGTTGTACTCTAAACGTACTAATTGAATTTTCGAACAAAAAAATGAATTTTTAACAAAATAGTTGAATATTCAACCAATAAAATCATTTGTTGGCAAAGTAATTCAACTTCAAACCAGCTATTTCAATTTTCAAACGAAAAAGATAAATTCTCAACGATAAATCTAATAGTTGAATTTCTGATTAAAAGCTATCAATTTTCTGCTAAAAATTAAATCATTAGATTTACAGTTAAGAAAAGTAATTAATAATAAAAAACAAACGAATTTTTATAAAAGTGGTTAAATATTCAATCAAGAAAATATTCTTTTTAGAAAGTGGTTCAGAATTTTCGAACATAAAATGTATTTTTAATAAATTAGTGGATTTTTCCACAAAATAATTAAATTTAAGATCAAAAAGAAATATAGTGTTTCATGAATAATTATATGCAAAATGAGCATGAAAAAAATTCATAATTAAAAATCAGACTTCCAAACTAATCTCACTTTTCGGCTCATTGGAGACAAAAAAATAACAATTAAAGAAAATTCAACCAAACAGATTAATCTTCAAGCAATAAAATTAATGCTTTTTAAATTAATTAAACCAAATAATAAGGTTTTTAATTAAAAGAAATCCGTTTTAAAGCAAAAATATAGTAAGCCCTGCTTCCTTGACTTTTCCTGATTTTAATAATTCACCGCCATACTCATTTAAAAACATTTGAACAATTATTATTTTTAAGCTCAGTAAGTATTAAATTTTGTTTATAAAAAAATTTCTCCCTGAAATTTCCTCGCTAAACTGTTGCAATTAATAATTACAATACTAACGCTAATTAAAAAATCAAATTGTATAACACTCTTAGGTCCTTTTTGCACTGTTATAAGAGAAATATTGCCAACTTTGTAGTGAAGACTTATATGGATAATCCAAGTTTAATTTAAGCGATAACAATTTAAAAAATAAGTTTAATCCTTTAACTAACCATCAGAATATTAATCGAAAAGCAATAATTTTGAAATTAGTAATTTAATTCAAGGTATGTTATAGAACAGAAATCAGAATAATGTAAATTGTAAACTATCATACTGTTGAACTTTTTACCTTAAATTTATATTATAAATAGTTCAATTATAAATATTTTGTGGACACAACGTACTATATTTATAAGAAAAAATTAATTTTCTAAATCTCATATTACTCCCTGTTAAAAACCAAATTTTCAACATCAGCTACAACATATTCATTAAAATATTAAAATTGCTGTTAATATGTTATTGACCACGCATTATTTTTTACCAATAAACTTATTTTTACATTTAGCACCGTTTTAAAAGAGTATATAAAACTGACGGCCGATCTTGGTTTTCTGCAGTTTTCTTCTCCCCTGGCGAAACGCTCAGGCAAATTGGAGTATTTCTAATAAAGTCAGATGCAGCCTCAGTTTATCACTGCTTGTGATTAAATTCATGTAGTGACTTTAAGCCCACCTTATTAACAGAAAGTTTTCACAAGTCTAGCCAGTGAAGTGGAGTCGTCTGTCGGTATATGTACTGTTGCTAAAAATTAAATGATACTTTAGCAGCCAGAGTTACCCGTGTAGAAACATCTGTTTTGCCGGCGTTTTAAAAGAAAAGGCATACAACACTAACAAACTGAAATGAACCAGTCTAACAAGACAATAATGATAAAGTGCAAAATCGTTAAATTTAAACCTCAATTTCTCAGTTCACAATGATCCGATTTTTACTCGGAATCGCATTTCAAATCTCAAAGCTCTTGCATTTTATAGATCATAAATTAACGTAAGTACATCCCTTAAACACAACATCTGGAGATTTTTCTCGGTGCCATCTTCCGTAAACAATAAAAGGAGATCAAGGGATGCGACTGGGGATAACAATGGACAATATTCTTCAATGCCCAGGTTGTCCTGGAGTCTTGGACCATGTAAAAATCGAATTTGAAAAAAAAAACGAACCGTGGAGACCCGAGGTATCCGGTTAAATTGGTTACGGGATTGTACACGTGTTCGTTGCTATCCTTGTCGAATCGACCTCCGCTTTTCCCACAGACCTTTCGGCTGCCAGTTCTGCCTTCTGCTGCTTTCTGCTGCCAGCTAGACAAGCTAGAGTTCTCGAATTCAGAATCGAGAATATATCTGAGAATTTCCATGTTTTTCATTTTAATGGATTTCGTCGACCAAAATAGGGGCCCCTCTTTACAGAGCATTTATTTGATCAATGTAATAAATAGGGGCAGTCCACCTCAAAGACAAACCCTTCCTCTAGTCTATTTGTCATATGATTTTGACAATTTCTTCTTTAAACACTATTTACTATGTAACTAGGCGGAGAATAGTTATTCTGGAATTCTAGAATCTCAATAGAAGTTTTTAAGATAGAAGAAATTATCTGGCTTTCCTGTCAAGTTATTAAAAAGCGCATGGCGCAATTTTCGATTACTATCTCGAAAATATCGTAATCAATAGAAAAAAAGCTGCTCAGTACTTTTACATAAAAAGATAATGTGTTTATTTTTGATGATTTCTAAAAAAAGAAGCCTTTTAAGAACTTTAAAATGTTTCAAGAGAACGAAATGCTAATATTAATAAGCACATGGAGCCATTTTCAATTAATAATTCGAAACTAATACCATCAATACAACAAAGATTCCCAGGACTTTAATACAAAAAATTTAATTTGTGACTTTTGGAATATTTAGAAAAAAGAAGTCTTTTAAAAAGTTTTTAATGTTTCAAGAAACCGAAATCCAATTATTAAAAAGCGCATGGCGCCATTTTCAATTAATATCTCGAAACTATCGCAATCAATAGAACAAAGCTGTCCAGTACTTTGATATAAAAAATTTAATGTGCGAATTTTTGATCAGCTATAAACAAAGAAATATTTTGAGAATTTTTAAATGTTTCAAAAGAACGTAATCCAATTATTAAAAAGCGTATGGCCCCATTTTTTATTAATATCACGAAACTATAACAATCAATGGAACAAAAATGTGTAGCCCTTTTTTGAATAAAAAATTTTTCAGACATATTTATTCAATTAACAATATTACAAAGCTTAAAAAAAGTCTAGTAAGTTTAAGACACATTCAGAAGTTTTAAAAAGATTAAACTATTTTGTGGAAAAATGTTTGTTCATGATTTCAACTGGTTTTGGTTTGAAATGAAAATATTTTTGAATTTCAACTGGTTGAAAATTTTATCTTTTTTGGTTCAGGATTCAACTATTTTGTTGCGAATTTGTATTTTTTGGATGAGTTCGACTGTGATTTTTTTGTTCGAATTTTGAATTGACATCTGATGGTTTTAAAAATCTTTTTGTATTTTCTCAGAAATCCTATTAAATTTATATTCACATAAACTTAAAAACTTAAATTCGGAATTTTTATTTTGTATTCTAAATTATTTTTCCCTAAAAAAGAGAAACTACACGCGCGCGAAGAGCACGATTGATGGTTCTAGGCTAGTAAAATTAATGGATAGAAATTCTTGAAAAGCTCGCACTCATTGTTGTAGAAAACCTGATTGGTAGCATACTGCGTGAAAATAAATTTAAAGAGCTCGTTTCAGTATGTTCTTTTTAATGTTCTGGGATTTTGTAAATCGCAGTTTCCCAATAAGAAATTTTTATACTACAAAATTATTTTTAACAGAAAGAATTAAAATGGTAAATGATTCTTTAATAATTGAATAAAAAAAGTGAATTTTAGACAAATTGTTTAATTTTTAACTGAAAAAAAATGTCTACCAAAAATAGAATAGTTACATTTTCAACAAAATTGTTAATTTTTAAACGAAGAGATGAGATTTAAAAAAAAGATGAATTTTCAACTGGAAAATTAAAGTTTCAGTAAAAATACATTCTTAATAAAAAAATAGCGGTGTTCGTGACAACATAATTTAATTTCTAGCCAATAAAATTAATTTTTTGAAGTGTGCTTCAAATTTCAATCCCTTCAATTGATTTCTTAAACCAAATAAAATAAACTTTTGTGAAAAATTTAATCGTTGAATTTTTAACTAAGAACGATCATTTCTTCCTAAAAATGGAACGACTAAATTTTCAGTAAAAAAAAAAATAACAGCTGACAACAAAAAGCAAGAAATTTTCAATCAAATATTTAAATTTGCAACAAATAAAATAAATTTTCGACAAAGTAGTTCAATTTTCAACGAATTAGTACATTTTCAATTTAAAAAAGATAAATTTACAATAAAAAAAGATATATTTAAATGTAAAACTTGAAAATTTATTAATTTTTAACAAATGAGTTGAATTTTCAAAAAATCCCTCTAGCAATCAGCCCAGGCAAAGAGCTTCAAAAAGTCATCGCGTATCATAGATCCCAAAAAAATACTAAATTAATAAATACGTAATAAATTTTATTAATTGGTAGAAAATTTAACAATTTTCTTAAAAAGACGTCCTTTTCGATTAAAAATTAAACAGTTTTGTTAAAAATACGCCTTTTTAGGTTAAAACTTCAATTCTTTTCTTAAAACATTAACCATTTGTTTAACATTAATTTATTGTTGCTGATAAGACAACTGAAAACTTTTTTGGATGAAAACTACTTTTCCTGAAAATATAAATTTTTCATTTAAAATTAAATTTTTTAGCAGGAATTTTGCTTTTTTATACAAATTCAACTGTTGGGTTGAAAATTCGACGATTTTGTTTAAGCCATACTTTTAAATTGAAAATTCTGCTGCTTTGTTAAAAATTTAACTATTTCGTAGAAACTTTAAATTTTGTTTAAATTTAATATTTTGGTATTGAAACGAGGACTAAAACCTTTTCTGGATGAAAATTCAACTATTGCATTGAAATTTTTTTTAAATACAAAATTTTGTTTTAAGAGAATTCTCTTATTTCTTGGATATACAAATGCAACTGTTTGGTTGAAAATTAATATATTTCGTGAAAAAGTCATTCTTTTTGGTTGAAAATTCTATTGCTTTGTTGAAATTTTACTTTTTGTTTAAAAATCTATATTTTGGTGATCGAAAATGAAATGAAAATTCTACTTAAAAAAACCAGTAGTTTTTGTTAAAAAATGTATCCTTTCTGGCTAAAAAAAATCGTCTTTTTGGATTCAAAAGTCAAATTTCTTCGTCGAAACTTATTTTTTGTTAATAAACATGGTATTATGAACTTGAACAGTCAACTGGAATCTCTTTTAAATGAAAACTTAACTGTGTTTTTGAAATTATGTTTTCAAATAAAATTTCATCTGTTTTAAGAGAATTTTCATTTTTTTTTTCATAAAAATGCAACAATTTTGTAGAGAATTCAACAATTTGGTTACAATATCATATTTACTGTTAAAAAAATTCGTCTTTTTGGATTTAAAATTCAATTTTTTCGTAGAATATTATTTTTTCTTTAAAATCTTATTTAATGATCGTGAAAGGTCAACTTGAAATCTTTTTTAACAGAAAATTCAATTATTATTGTGAATATTTACTTTTTTTCATTTAAAAATTTATCTGTTTCAGTAGAATTTTTTTGATGAAAATGAAACTGTGTGGTTAAAAATTATCCTTCTTTATTTGAGTAGGTATTCAACTATTTTGTTTGACATATTTGGTTAAATCATTTTGTTAAGAAATCTTTTTTTTTGTTTTGAATATTTATATTTTTAATGCATTTTTTTATATTTTTTATCCCCTGTTGAAAATTTAAAGAAAATTTGACTGTTAAGTAAAAAAGCCTTCTTTTTTGGTTTAGAATTAATTTTTTATTGAAAATGTAACTTTTCCTTTTTTTTAAGATTGATCTTTTTCGTTGAAAATTCTCAGTTTTTAGAGGGAAAAAATCATTTTCTTTATTTGAAATTTTTTTTTGGGGTAAAAATGCATCAGTGTCGTGGAAAATTAATTTTTGGCCGAAGTCATAGTTTTTTTTAATTAAATTTTTGTAGAGAAAATTCGTTTTCTGGCTTGACTGTTCAATCAGTGGAAGTCTTTATTTGTTGAAAATCTGTTTTTTTTTGTTTTAAAATTCTTTTTTTTTATAAATTTAATCTTTTTTATCGAAATATAAAGTATGACATTTTTTGGGCAATTTATCTGCTCAGGTCAAAAATGCAAATATTATGTTAAAAATTTAATTATTTTGTTAAAAAATTCAAGTATTTCGTTAACAAGCCATCTTTCAGAGTATAAAAGACATTTTCTTATTTAAAATAAATTAATACATTTAAATTTTTTTCATTTGTGTCTGAAATGCTGTTTTATTCCCTTTATGAAAGATTCTCTGTTAGAATTTGACCAACATCAAAATGTTGGTATTGGAATATTAATGAATAAGTAAAATGAAAAATTAGTCAAGGAAAAATCAAGGAATTTTAAAAATTAAGTTCTCGGACACCGTGCTTAATTCTATTAGCAATAACTATCAGAACATTTATAGAAAATAAAAATTACGTACAGTAGGGAGGGGGAGGGGGTAGAAATATTTTATTATGGTTTGTTACAGGGTGTGGAGAGGCTTAGAGAGGGCCTATAATCTGTTACGTAATTTAAGTACGGCCCCTAAGATAAGGAACACAAATTTAGAAAATTACAGCAGAAACTGATCAACAAAACGATCTTCATCTTCAAGAAGAAACAATAGAAATTCTCATAAGTTCTCGAAAATGATGTTTGATCGTTAATATTCTCTCTATTGTCTGCGACCTTTACAAATTCTCCCTGTGACAACGGTTCATTTTGCCCCTGTTTTGCTCTAGAATTCTCGCATGTATGCACACATGCACATATACACATGTAGAAATACAAATACATGCTTAAAGTGGGAACTAGCGAATTCATGAACTGTGCCAATATGCGGAGCACTACAAATCGCCGAACCCATCGCCTTTTCGGACTGAGCAAACAATCGGACATTTTTAAGGGCGCGCAGATGCGCGCCTCTCTCATTTTGCTCGGTGTATGATCTCGCTTCCGGAACCGCTCTTGTATAAACATATACCTACACAGAAGGAAAATTTATGCACATTTATTATGCGTGTGGGCGAGTCGGCAGGTTAGAGAATATCATCGGAACAGAGACATAGGAACTTTGATTTGACGATCTTTGATACTATCATTGTTTTAATCACGCACACCCAGAGGGAAGTTAATAACGGAACTATCATTTATTTCAATAAGAGAATCCATTCATTTGTAATTTAGATATCGGTAATTTTGTCACGATAATAGAGGAATAAATGCTTTTAAATCAAATGAATAATCTTGAATAGTAATGAGTCCTCGTGGAGAGCTGTACTGGGTGCCTGTTCTGTCAGATTTATGATATAGGTGACTTTGTGAAACTATTTATCTGCGGTGATTGCTAAAATAATATATTTTTAACCTTAATTATTCAGACTTCAGTAGATTTGTATAATAGTCACACTGGGTGAAATATACCCTACTAATGAGTTCTAAAAATCTAAAAAAATTTCTAGGTATACTTTAAGGATTGCAAAAGATGATCTTTTAATTTTTTCAACCAAGATTAATTGCTTAACTTTTTTTTAATTTGGTGACGTTACGGTAACCAAGAACTCTACAAGAATGTCGAAAATTTTTGGGGGTAAATTTCACCCCGTGTGACCAATTAGAATTAACCAAAAATGCTGAAATTTCTAACAAAAGATATGAATTTCAAACCCAAAAATTCAAAGTTTTAAACAAGAAAGATTTTTTTTGCAAAAAAATAAAAAAATTTTAACAAATCGTAGAAGTTTCAAGAAAAAAATGGATTTCTAACAAAACAGTTGAATTTTTAAGCAAAAAAATCTAATGATTTAAAAAACATGTGACTTTATCGCCATCTTCAACAGAAAGACAAGCTTGCAATAAAATATTTGAATTTTTACCCAAAAAAAAAAAATTAATTTTCTACCAAAATATTATTACATCATTAAGATTTCAGGCAAAAATTAAAATTTTTTAGAAAATATATTTCTTTCAGTCACGTAAATATGAATTTTCAATTGAAAAAGACAAAGTTTAAACAAAATAGTAGAATTTACGACCAAAAAATATATTTTTTCAATACAAGCATTAGGTTTTCCACCAAGAAAGATTTTTCAGTCAAGAAACCAAAAATAAAACTGACTAAAAAGACAAATTTCATCAAAAACGAACATTAAAAAAAATTCTTCACTAACAGAGATGAATTTTCAACCCAAAATGAAGATTTTTTAACAACAACAACATTTTTTTTAAGTTAAAAAAACAGTGGCTTTAGAAACCATTTGTCTCTTAAACTCGAAAAGACCAATTAAAAAAAAAAGAGTTAATATTCAACAAACCAAATTTCGTTAAACCAAAAAGTTGAACTATCAAACAAAAGTGATTAATTTTAACCTATATAAGTGAACTTTTAATTAAACAGACTTTTTTTCAACATAAAAGTTAAATTTTGAACCAATAAGGATTTTTTCAATCTGAAAAGACAAATTTTATACAAAAAGAATGTTAAACAAAATTCTTCACCGAGAGAGTTGAATTTTCGACCCAAAAAGAAGATTTTTTAACAAAAGATATCAATTTTGAAGCTAAAAATTTGATGGTTTTAGAAAATATTTGTCTCTTAAACTCGAAAATATGAATTTAAAAAAAGTTAATTTTTAACAAAACATTTTTTTTCTTAGCGACCAAACATTTTTTTAGTTTTATATGAAGTTCAAATTCATTTAAATGTTAACGTTTCATAGTAGACATCTGTTAATTTTTTAAGTTTCCACTTTGAATAATTAAATGTTAAAGGTTTATATTTGAAAATTCTTTCATTTTCAAGATGAAAATTTCAGTGAATGTATATGTATTTTAATTCTAAATAAATTTGCTTAATCAATTTTATTGCTAAATTATCATTTCCTTATGCAAAAATAATTTTGAAATTCTAGAATTCCAAAAACTTAGTCTTTGGAATATTCAATTTAATTCTCAATATCAAATTGTCAAATTTTCATCTGAATTGAAAATTATTTAAATTCAAAAGTTTTTAATTTGAAATTATTTTTCTTTTACAGTTTTAATTAGAAACAATATAATTTGAATTCCTCTGAAATCAGAATTTCAACTGCTTTCAAAAGAAATTTTTAATTTTTCAAATTTTAGTTAGAAATATTTCCAATTTTAACATTTTTGTCTGAAATATTTCCATTTTGAGAACTTCTGATACAAAATTTTTCAATTTAAACAGTTTCAATGTCAAATTATTCACTTTACACAGTTTTATTTATAAATTATACAAATGAAATTCCTTTTATTCCATTCAAAATATTGTACTTTTTTCAAATTTGACCTAAACCAATATTGTTTGATTTGGAATATTTTTAGTTCCAAATCGTTCAATA
>NC_046662.1:65795699-65842740 GCF_010883055.1 Belonocnema kinseyi | reverse complement strand
ACAATTATTTTTAATTCGAAATGATTGATTATTGTTTCAAAAAAACGTTTAACTTAATACTTTTAATAGTCAAAAATTGTTTCAGTTATACATTTCTAAAATTTTACATTTTTAACGTAAGAAAATAACGATAGATTCAGCATTTAAATTTTTTAATGAATGTTTTGGATATTTCATATTCACAAATTTTTAAGTTCACAACATTGATCAACATAATTTTTTTCATTTGTTCAAATAAAATAATATTTGTTAGTAAGTAAAAGACGATAACAATTTGGCGGTTTTGAAATAAAAAGTAAAAAAAATATTTAACAATTTTCAAATTGATCAACTGTAATGAAAAGTTTTTTTTATTGAAAACAATTGCGTTTCAAAAATACCTAAAAAATAGAAATCTGAATTCCTACATATACTATAATAGATTAGAAATTACTTTAAACTTCTTAAGAATGTCATGAAATTCAGGAATGGGGTGAATTCTATTATTTTGAGCATTATGCACCTCATCCACCAAAGTCAAAGAAAACGATACCAAAACTTTCAATAAAATTAAGGAGGCCTTTTCATTCAATAGAGAATGTAACAAATGAAGAAAGTATTACTTTCAATTTTAAAAAGACCCTTAATGTATGATTGATTTTCCACAACTTTAAAAAAGTAAAAGAACTATTTGGTATTTCAGGGTCTTTATGGTGTAAATGATTAAATGTATAATAGTAAAAATTGGAAAGTTGTTTCAAGTATATCTTCTGTGTGCTACCTTCCTTGAGTGTTCTAACTATATGATCAACCACTTCGAATGTATTCAAACTTTAGAACTTCACCTTCAAGCGAAAAGTGCACTCTCGCTCAGCGCAGAGTGGTTACAAGGCTGCAGTTCATTTTTGAAAATTTAGTCATATATTGTATACTACTCGGCAATTTAATTAAACAAACCGAATTTAACCAACAAAAAGTAATCAAGCATTATACCTAAGCTGATTCTTATTTCATTCTCCCCCATTTTTTCTTCTATTTCTAAGATTCCGCCCCATCCTTATCATTTTTTCTTCTCTTCGTGGTATTTTGCCTCATATTTAAATAAGGTGGTCCCCAGTGGAATTTTTCCATCCTTAGTCCAATTTAATTCTGTTTCTGGTATTTTGCTCTTTCATGATGCAATTGTTCTCTATCCTCGCCATTTCCCCCCATTATTAGTCATTTTGTCTCATTCTGAGATGATTCAGGCTCTTAATCGCATTTTGCCCCATGCTTATTCCATTTTGCCCTCTTCTAATGCCATTTTGCTTTATCCGTTTCATTTTCCCCAAAGTGAGCTATTTTGCCTTAGCCTTAGTTCAATTTGTTTTATATTTTTGAAATTTTGACCAATATGTAATTTTTCCCATCCTTTTTCCATGTTGTGCCCTCCTTATAAAATCTCTCCCTTTTCTTCCTTTTTGCCTCCTCATCCCATTTTGCCGAATCATAATGCCATATGCTCCATCCTCATAATTTTGCCCCAAAATTATTTATTTTGCTTTTTCCTCAGACCATTTTGGCTCTTCATGGAATTTTGCTTTAGCCTTATTTAATATTACCTTCTATTCACACCATTTTACATTATCCATGCTGTTTTATCCAATACATTTGTAATTTTGTCCACTATGTAATATTCCTTATCCTTATTCTATTTTTCATTTTTCCTCTCTTCCTCCTCTTCATGTAATTTTGAATTATATTTGTGTAATTCTGTCCTCTTTGCTATTTTTCTATCCTTATTCTATTTTGCGCTTTTTCATGCCATTTTGCTGAATCTATTTCTAATTTGGCTTTCTATTTATGCGACTTTTTTCATTCTTGTCCTTTTCCCCCATTGTTTTATCTATTTTACCTCTTTCTAGCACGATTTTGCCTCCTTACGGAAGTTTTTCCTAACCTTATTCCATTTTGCCCCCTATTTGTGAAATTTTTCTCCACCTATGCCGTTTTTCCCATCTTGAACTATTTTTGCCCATCATTAGGCCATTTTGCCTCCTCTTCATGTAATTTTGAAATATATTTGTGTAATTCTGTTGCAAATTTTGTCCTTCTTGGCCATCCTTATTCATTTTTCTTTAGTCTTTTTTCCCATCTTTTTCGCATTTTGCCTCCTTATGCCATTTTTCTCTATCCTGAGACGATTTTTTCTCCTAATATCTTTTTCGGAAAATGGCATAAGGAAAAAAAATAGGGGAAAGTTTTCCCTAGTCTTTAGATATTTTTACTCCTTTTTATGCTTTTAACTGATGCCATTTTGTTTAATTTTTTTTAAATTTCTTTCTATTCATGCGATTTTAGTTCATCCTTGCCATTTTTCTAGCCTATTTTGTCTCTTCCTGAGGCCATTTTTTATCTGCCTCATGGCATTTTGCTTAATTCTTATTAAATTTTGTCTTCTTTTATGCCATTTTTCTCCATCCTGAGCTTTTTTTCTCAGCCTTAGGCAATATTTAATCCTTTTCATGGAACTTTACCTGATATGTATGTAAATTTCTCCTCGATGCCATATTGACCATCCTTATTCGATTTTGTTTCACTTTTCTCTAGTTGTGTTTTCTATTCATGCGATTTTGTTCATCCTTGTCATTTTACTCATACTTTTTTTTCGTTTTGCCTCCTCATGCCAATTTGCCCTATCATAATTTCATTTTGCTCCATGCTAACTATTTTCCCCAGCCTTCACTATTTTGTTTCTTCTTGAGACCATTTTTCTTTCGTCTTATGGCATTTTCCCCATACTTATTCGAATTTGTCCTCTATGATGCCATTTTCTGCAACCATACAATTTTTCCCTATGTGTACCATTTTTCCCTATCCCTGAAATAGCATTAACTAGACTTTCGAAAATTTGAACCAAAAACGATTACTTTATAATAAAATTGTTGAGTTTTGAAAAAATGAAATTTTAACCAAACAGTTCAATTTTCAACCAAGAATATTAAATCTCCACAAAAAAGGAATGTTTAACAAAATATGTGAATTTTCAACAAAACGCATACATATACAAAAATAAAAGTTCACATATAGCCATTTGATTTAATTTTTTTATGAAAGAAGTTGAATTCGTAACGGAAAAAGACGAATTTTTAATCAAACCGATGAATTAAAAAAAAACGATGTTCCTCCTTAAAAAGAAGAATTTTCAACAAAGTACATAAATTTTGAACCAAATAGTTGAATTTATAACTGAAAGAGATCAACTTTCACCCAAATAGTTAAATTTTCAACTAAAAAAGATGAACTTTGAACCAAAAATAGAAAAATTATATTTGCAAATGAAAAAATTAATGTTGACCGATAAAAATTTTAATTTTTTATAAAATAGTTAAATGTTGATCCCGATTGTTCAGTTTTCAAACAAAACGATGAATTTCCCAACAAGGATCTTCATTTTGCACGAAAAACGATATTTTAACAAAATAAATTAGATTTCAACTAAGAGAGACAAATTCCGACCAAAAATGTAACAGTAACATTTTCACAGAAAAAACTTCTTTCACTGAGAAAACTATATCGTACAAATTACAATATATATCGCAATTCCTACGCTATATATCGTAATTATTGCATTATAATAGCTCAAAATCGTGATATCGTACATTGCAAGTTTTCTCATTATATACCGCATAATTGTGCAATCTATAACGTAAGAAATGGTGATTCCCATCCGTCAGTTACATTTTGCGCTTTTGCTAAATTGTATTAAGTAAGTTCTAATTGGTCTACAATAATGTGATTTATTTCGGAGGAAATATATCAGTAAGTATATATTTTGTTGTGTTTTCTGTCGTACATTCTACATATTTTAATGAAATTTGCTCACTTCAGCGCGACGCAGTCGACGAGTTCAGAATTATTTTCCTAACCTCAATGAAACTTTCTCCGAAATATGTTAAATCATTAACAGTTGCAGGTCTTGCCTGCAGCCAATTTTTAAATTTCTCTGTGATTGTTTTAAATCTAGAGTCCCGATTTATAGCTCGAACTGACTCATACTCTGCCTTTTTCCCATTGCTCCTAAGGACGCCGTAGCAGACAGCAACAAAATTTAACTTCATTTTTGTCTGTGATATTAGTGCATTATGATATCGTACAAAGCTCCGGGACCTGATTGTACGTTATCATATTGCGGTTTCTTGCAATATAGAGGTTTTGCGATCTCATTGTGCGATATTTTTTTCTCCGTGTTATCAAAAAAAAAAAAAACTATTTTGCCATAAGTAAGTTAACGGAAGATTTTTAACGAAATGAAATAGCTTAATTTTCTATTTAAAAAACTAATTTTCAAACAAAAGAAAAAACTAATATTCAACCAAAGAAAAAACGAAATAAACTTTTACCTACATTATCTTGAAATAGCTATATTACGAGTGAATTATTACTCTGGATTACTTAGATTACCTGAATTAATCAGAAATTGTTTGGATTATACAAATGCATTAATTCGAATTAAAATTAGTGTAGCGAATTACCATAGTTGTTTTCCCCTTAGGGTGAGGCTTCAGGCCCCTGGAAGTCATCGATAAATTGGACTTCATAAACATAAACCGAAAAGCCACTTTATCTATTACTTTATACACATATTCGAAAGAGTAAAAAGGCTTGTTACTGAACTTAGTTCCTCTAGGATATTACATAATTTTTATTTTATTTTTATATTTGCCCAAAAACAGAACCGAGCAAATTCTCTTCTTCGGCATGGCCGATAATAAGCACCTATTTAATCTACTCAATTTTTAGATAAATAAAATAATATTCCACTACTAATAACTGAGAAACAATTTATTAATAGTGGAGTACTCTACCATTTATTTAAAAATGGGTTAGATAAATCAGTTGCTTATTGTCGACCATGCCGAAAGAAGCGGATCTGATCGGTTCTACTTCCGGGCGAACATAACGACAAAACAAAAAACTTCCATGAAGTTGGGTCCTGAAGGATATTAGTTTTTCTTTCGTCGTTAGGTTCTTCCAAAAACAGAAGGGAGCAGATCTTCTTTCGGCGTGGTCGATAATAAGCAATTGTATAATCTACTCCATTTTTAGATCAATAATAAAATAATCCACTACCAATTGCTGAGAAACAACTAATCAATAGTGGAGTATTCTACTATTCTTTTTAAAAAGGAAGTAGATAAAACAGTTACTTATTATCGGCCATGCCGAAGGAAGACGATCTGCTCAGTTCTGCTTCCCGGCGAACCTAACGACAAAACGAAAAACTACCATGGAGTTAGGTCCTGAAGGATAGTAGTTTTTCTTTTGTCTTTAGGTTCGCCAAACATCAGAACCGAGCAGATTGTCCTTTGCCATGGTCGATAATGAGCATAAGAAAATAAAGATAATAAGAATAATAAGAAAAAATGTATTCTACCTCATTTTTAAATAAATCCAAAAACACGCCACTATTAATAGCTGAGAAATGATTTGATTAGTAGTGGATTCTTCTATTGATTTAAAAAGAGAGTAGATAAAGCAGTTGCTTATTATCGGCCATTCCGAAGCAAGAGGATCTGCTCGGTTCTGCTTCTGGGCGAAACTAACGGCAAATCGAAAAACGACCATGAAGTTGGTTTCTGAAGGATAGTAGTTTTTCTTTTGTCGTTATGTTCGCCCAAAGACATAACAGAGCAGATCTTCTGTCCGCAAGGTCAATAATAAGCAACTGTCTAATTTACTCCATTTTTAGATGAATAATAGAATATTCCAGTACTAATAGCTTAGAAACAAATTATCAGTAGCAAATTATTCTACTTGTGATTTAAAAAGGCAGTAGATAAAGCAGTTGCTTATTATCGGCCATTCCGAAGCAAGAGGATCTGCTCGGTTCTGCTTCCGGGCGAACCTAACATCAAATCGAAAAACTACCAGGAAGTTGGCTCCTGAAGGATAGTAGCTTTTCTTTTGTCATTAGGTTCGCCCAAAAACAGAACCGAGCAGATTTTCTTTCGGCATGGTCACTAATAAGCAACTGATTTATCTTCTCTACTTCCTTTTAAGATAAACAGCAGAGTACTAACAAATGGCTTCTCCGTATGGCCTCAGTTTATAAAGTCCGATTTACCGATGATTTTCAGGGGATTTAGGAATCGGCATCTCTCACCTGGCAGCTGGTAGGCTGCGGTAGATTGCCAGATTTGGAGACTTCCGTTTGGTCTTGGTCGGGGCGTCGAGGAATTTGTAAAGCGCGCAAGCTGCGATTGTCTACGACTTAAAACAGCAATTAGTAGGTACATGCACCAACTAACACTAATGGCTGTTCAAACGAACGACTCCGCAGGGCCTTGCCGGCGCCATCCGCTAACTCGTACAAATATTGAATTATGACCGCGCCTCCATCCAATCTATGTACCGACAGGTTTCCTTTTCCCTCTCCCTCCCTCTTTCTCTTTTTCTCCCTTTCTCTTGTTTCTTTTGATGTTTGACATGTGTGTATGTATGCACATGTATTATATTGTGCAGCTTCGTTTGCTCGGACACTTCAGGCTGTATTGGACCTGACTCTACCTGCACCTGTTTACTATTTTTACATCGCAGGCAAAAATATTCGAATAAAATCAAATAAAGACATGCAAGTGATTAAAAGTCAAATGAAAATGAAATAAAACGGAAATATGTTCGCTCGATGAAATACACATAACGTACTCACACGAGTCACCACTGAATAATTACCTATTGAAAAAGAGAAGATTTAAATCAAATGTTTTTCATATTTCATTTCATGCGACTCAAAATTAATTCGCACTGATTGCACTCGGCGAAATAAATATCCGTATTCAATTGCAATCGTAATGTGTTTTCTACGATGTGATATATAACGTGACTAAAAATTAATATGTAGAGGCTTTGAAAAATAAATTCTCAATTGAAATTACTGGCATTGAGTTATTTTACAACTATACAGACTTCATGATTTCTCACCTATTCATCTCTTTTTTAAAGAATTCACGTTTTTTGTCCCCTTTTTAAGAAACTTCCACTTTTTCTCGATTTTTGGGTTAAATAACAACTGAATTAATAGAACTCAATAAGAAAATGCAACTTTTTCGGTTAAAAGTTTACTTATTATTTAGTATTATTTAGTTTGAAACTGTATTCATTTTTTTAAATCCAACTATTTTGATGAAAATTCATATTTTTGGTTCGGAATTCATTTTTAGTTAAATTTTTTTACATTTAGTTGAAAATTTAGTTATTTTTTCGAAAATCCAACTTTTTTTAAATTCATACTTTTTTATAGTTGCTTAAAAATGTACTTTTTTGTAAAAAATTTATACTTTCGGGATTAAAAGTAAAAAATTTAAAATATTCGAATTGGCTTGAAAACTTAACTCTTGTGTTAAAAATTCAATCTTTTGGTAAAAAATTAATCTATTTTTGGTTCAAAATTCAATTGCAGAGAGTTGAAAATTCAATTGTTTAGTAGAAAATTCTTCATTTTGACTTAAAACTTCCACAATTTACTTCAAATTTTTTAAATTGTTTAACTGAAATATCTATATTAGTATGGAAAATTCGTCCTTTTAGCTTGAAAATGCATATCATTTGGTAGACATTTTTTGTTTGTTTGTTAAAAGTACATGTGTTCGATTGCAAATTATTATTATTTGTTTTGGTTGAGAATTCAATTTTTTGTTGAAAATTCGCCATTTTCTTGAATTTAACCGTTTCTTATTTAAAATAAAAGCCTTAAAACGGGCAAATCTTTTTTCTTTGTTGGAAAATAAACGATTACATTTTTCGTTAAAAAAAATATACAATTTGGTTTAAAATTACCCTATTTTATTGAAATTTTGATATTTTTATAGAAATTTCATGTATTTGTTTAAAAATGCAACTGTTTGATTAAAAATTAATTATCTTTTTAGGTTGAGAATTCCATTATTCTTTTGAAAATTCATCTTTTTTGGTAGAAAAGTCACATTTTTGGTTGAAAATGACCTTTTTTGTTGAAAATACATCTTTTTGTGTAATGAATGTAAAAATGTTTTCAGAAACATTCGCTATCTAGAAAATTAACTCATCTTAGTTAAAAATTCATTTTTATGGTAAAAATTACTTAATCTTTTAAAAATGTATCTTTTCGGCATTAAAAACTTTTTAGCTTGAAAACTTAACTCTTTTGCTGAAAATTGTTTTCTTTTAGTATAAAATAAATCGGTATTTGGTTAAAAATACATTTGTTTCATTAAAAATTAATAATCTGTTTTGGTTAAAAATTCAAGTTTTAGTTAAAAAATCTACTTTTTTCTTGCACTCAACTGTTTTTGATGATATATAAAATGTTTTTTCGTTAAAATAGCAACTGCTACATTATTTTTTAAGATTCATCAGTCATTTCAGTTTGAAAATTGAACTGCTTCGTAGAAAAATTAACAAATTGCTTGAAAATTTATTTTCTTTCTTGACTAGCAAACCCTTTTTTCTTGGAAAATCAACTACTACATTTTTCGTTTCAAACTCAATTATTTGGTCATAAAGTTAACTATAATCAAAGTTCATCTTTTTCGTTAAAAATTCAACGATTTGATCGAAAATTAATAATTTTTTTGTTAGAAATTCAAGCTTTTCTTGAAAACCCGAAGAATTTCAGTTCAAAAGTTATCTTAGTTTGAAAACGTAACTGTTTTGTAGGAAATTTAACAAATGTAGTTACATTTTTTTTCTTGACTGGCTTTTTTTTAAATATAAACTATTACATTTTTTGTTAAGATTGCATCTTTTTTGGTTGAATATTTAACTATTTGGTGAAAAGTTTAATTAATTTGATAAAAAAACTCATTTTTTTATTAAAAATTCTTAATTTTAGTTAACGTTTCGTCTATTTATATGAAAATCGAACTATTATATTGAATATTCGTCTTCATTTGTTGAAAATTCATTTTTTTAATTGAAAATTTAACCATTCTATTGTTGGTTATAATTAACCAATAACAGAATAATGAATAGTTGAAACTTGATCTATTTAGTTGAAAATTTGTCTTTTTTGTTACGAAATTAATCTTTTTGTTTTAAAATTCATCTTTTTTTAAAAATATTTAATATGATAGGAATTTAATTGGAACTTTGTGAAACTTTTCGATTGGGTTGATTGCTAGAGAGTTACGCTTACCCGTAATAGGATTAGGTTTAATGGTATAACAATTATCATAAAAATATATCAATAACTGCTGAAATTATGAATAATAAATCAGTTATATTTTTAGAATGAAACATCTATTTCAGGAAAAAGAGGATATTGTGTCGGGATTGCAAATTGATACCGGTGGCAGCTTTTCAAGCGTCGTAAACGAAACATTGTATTCTACCAAAAATAAAACGCAAGCATTTTGTCAGAATGCAATATTTTTATGAATCTTTCATGAACAAATTCGGATCCACACTGGCGTAAAATATTGCAATTCATGTGACAATGCCAACCTAATAAAACTTTTCTAGATATCCATTTTAAACTGTTTGATTAGAATAACAGATTTGCTACAGGTCAGGGAAATCTGAAAAGTCAAGAAAAGTCAGGGGATTTCAGGGATTTTCTCTGAGCTTCCCTCCCCGAAAAGCGCACCTAATCTTTTTTCAAACAAAAAAGTAATTCTTTTTTTATTGAATATTCAACTGTTTTCTTGAAAATTCGTCTTTTCGGTATGAAAATTTAATTATTTGGTTGAAAATAAACAAATACTACTACTCAGGTAAACGTTTATATCCTGTGTTTGAAATTAATCTTTTTACATTCTCATCAGAGAAGGTATTAGATTTGTGTAAAATTTGACCCGCCCCCCAGTTTTTGTCAAATGTCCACGTTTTGAGACCCCCTTGAATCCGAAAAACAGGTTTTTGCGAATGTGTCTGTCTGTATGTCTGCATGTCTGCCTGTATGTCTGTCTGTATGTCTGTCTGTATGTCTGTCTGTCTGTGAACACGATACTTTTGAAAAAATTAATCTATTAGATTGCCCTTTAGCACACTCCTTTAGTGTCATAAACTAAAGGTCAATTTCGTTAGCCAGCCATTTTGGATGAAAATTCAAAAAGTGGGCACATTTTGAATACTTTTAAAACCACTTTTTTAAAAAATCAAAAATTCTCTATACGGTTATTCATAGAATTAAAAAAAATTAAGAATTGATCCTAATGACTTTTTTGAAAAATCAAAAATTACTAGAGTTATAGCATTTTCAAAATCTAGAAAAACAAACTAAAATGAACGATTTAAGCCAAACAACGCATGATACGAAAAAAAAGTCTGGAAAAGAAAAACATTGCTTTTTGAAAGCCCTACAAGATTATGATAACAACTTTTTTAATTTGGTCGAGAAGTTGAACACTCCAAATTTGATCGTACAAAAAATAATGAAAAATCAAAAAATTCCATTTTTTGGTCAAACTATGCAAGATACGAAAAAAATGATAAAGCTCAAATTGCGCGCCCTGAAAAGAACTACAAATTATGAATGAATCACTTTTCTCTATAATCTACGAGAAAAAATGAGACAACACTTGTTCATTCAAAAAAGAGCTATAATTTTTGATATTTTGCTTTAGTCGTAAAAAATAACATTCTAAATAAAAATATTAAATTTGTTTGAAAAAACGAAACAAGGTATGAACTTAAATTACCAGACAAAAGTTGTTCGTCTAAAAGATCTATAAATTTATTATTAATTATTTTTCTATAGGACGAGTATATTTTCTTTTAATCGTAAAACATAGGTTTGAAAATTAACTTTTTGGAAAAAGCACAGAAAAGAAGAAAGGGTACATAGGCTCCTATATAGGACTCTATATAGGTTCCTATATTAGGCTTATGCAGATGCGCAGTAGTTTTTATTTAATCGTAAAAAACAACATTAAAAATAAAAAAATTTTAAAAACAAGGAAATAAGAATTAGTATGATTCAATTTTTATGCATATTATGAATTGTAATGATATACATTTATTAAAATGATGCATGTTTCAGAGCAGCTTAGAATAGAATTTAAAGCAAAATAAGAAACAAATACAAAAATAATCATGATAAATACAATTTGCTTTTTATTTTGCAATTTTTTAATAATTAATCCCTGGCAGAGTTTCATAAAAAATGTATTATAATTGATATAAAAGTGCTGTGTATAATGTAGAAACGTTGACAGGCTGGACAAAATCGAGTGCAAAGCACGAGATACGTGATTATAATGTGTTCGTTAAAGCCAAAAGAGCTTTAACAAAAGAGAGTTCAAAATCACAAAATTACAGTTGTCGGTCCGTTCACTTTTGATTTTAAAAGGTCTGTGTCCGAATGCTGAAGAAATGCAAAGACTAAGCGCGGAGTGCGATTGCCCTCAGTCGCGTGCTGTAGTTGTGCTTAAAAGGTCGAGCTAAGCTTTTTTTAACGAAAGAGAATTCACAATCACAAAATTGATGTGATGGATGTTTTGAGTTATTAATTTTTAAATTTTTGCGCAAGAATGTGCGAAAATATAAAGACCGAGCGCGTGGCCCTAGATAAATACATAATCAAATGCGAGATAAATACTACATCGAGCGCAAAGCGCGAGAGCCAACAGTCGCGCGCCCTAGGCGCGCTCAAACTTGCGAGCGAAGCGAGCCCACGGCGAGCGCGCGATGAGAATCTGCCCGCTTAGCGGGCAGATTTTTTCTTGCAGATTAATCACTTTAGTTTTAAAATTCATCTCTTTTGCTCAAAATTGAACAAATTTGTTAAAAACTAGTGTTTATGTTGTTGTTGATGATACATCATTTCAATTCAACTAATATTTTATTTTTTGGTCGAAAATGTAACTGTTTACTGGTAAATTCATTTTTCATAGCTTAAAAACTAATTCTTAACGAAAAATTTAACTAATCCGTGTTCCGTTGGAAAATCTTAAGTTAAAAATTAAACTGTTGAGTTTAAAAATCATGTATTGTGTTGAATATTTCAATTAACTTACAATATCATTTTTCAGGTTGTTATAAATTCAACAACATAATTTCTTAAAAATTCGGCGTTTTGGTAAGAAATTAATATTCTTAGTGGAAAATTCATCTGTTTGATTGCAATTTTAACTATTTGTTTAAAAATTTATTTTGTTAATTGAAGATTGGTTTTGTTGGTTAAAAATAAGTTTTTTAGTTGAAAATTTATCTTTTTAGTTAAAAATTCCATTAAGATGTTGAAATTCCATGAATTTTGTAGAATATTCGTCTTTTTTGGTTGCAAATTTATAATCTTGGTTGAAAATGCATTTTTCTAACCGAACATGCAACTATTTGGTTAAAAGAGATTTTTTAGTAGATGATTCATTTTTTGCTTTGTTAAAAATTCATCACAATAATTAATTTTTTTTGGAAATCGGATTTTCTTATTGAAAATGAGTTTTTCTTTTATTGAAAATTCTTTTTCTCAATAAACATGTAACTGTTACATTTATGGTTCAAAATTAATATTTTTTAGTTGAAAATTCAGCTATTTTGTTACAAATTCATTTAATTTCTTGAAAATTCGTCATTATAGTAGAAAGTTCACTTATTCGTTTGAAAATTTTGTTTGTTTGACAGAGAATAATTTTTTTCTCAAAACTTATAACGTTAATTAAAACTTATTTTTTTCTTCAGTTGTAATTTAAACTGTTTGTTGGATTTTTTAAATTGATTTTTGAACTGAAACTTTCACCATTCCATTTTTTATGAAAATTTATCTTTTTCACTTGAAAATACGAGAATATGGTTGAAAGTTTGATTTTTTAGGAGAAAATTAATCTTTTTGGATGAGAAATTTATTATTTGGTTAAAAAATTTAATTATGTTTTTGAAAATTCGTTTCAAAAAATCGTTTAATTGACTTAAAAATGGAACTATTTGGTTTAAAATAACTTTTTTGTTGAAAGTATCTCTTATAAAAAAGAAGTATTGGAAATAATACTTTTTTTCGCGAATAAGAATTGGAAATCCAATACTTTTTCGCGAAAAATGTACTGGATCCTATACTTACTAATACTTCTTTTTCATCAGGGTTATATTTAGAAAATTCAATTTTATGTAGATTTTTTTCTTTTTTAATTAAAAATAATATATTTTTGGATGATAATTTAACCCTTTTGTTGAAAATTCGTCTTTTTGGTTATATTAACTGTATTTACTTAACAATTTCAATATTTTTCCAGAGAAATATCAAATATTACACTTTTCGACTAAAATTCACCTTTTTCATTAAAAATTTATTTGTTTTATGAATAGTCCTTTTTTGTAGAAAATTGATATTCTATGTTGAAGATTTGTCTTTCTAACCAAAAATCCAATTATTTGATTAAAAATTTATTAATTTGGTTGAGGATTAATTTTTCGCTTAAACATCAATTATTTTATTTAAATTTGATTTCTTTGGCTGGACATTTTTTACTAGAAATCTAACTATTCCATTTTGTAAAATGTTTTTTTCAGTTGAAAATTCATGTCTTTTGCAGAAAATTCAACTTTTTGGTAGAAAATTATTCTTCTTGATTGACGATTTCTTTCTTTGATCAAAACAATTTTTTTTAATGAAATTTTTGTTTTTAACTTAAAATTGAGCTGTTCCATTTTCTGTTTAAAATGAATATTTTTTAGTTAAAAATTGGACTAGTCTTTAGAAAATTTTTTTTTTCCAACTTAAAAATCGAATTTCTTTAAAGAAAACTCGTTTTTAGCTTAAATGTTAAATACTTTGGATGAACTTTTTCTTCTCCCTTAATAGAAAAAATGTGTATTTATTTTAAAATCGTTTTTTTTCTGGGGAAATTCATCACTTTAGTTAAAAATACATCTCTTTGGTTGAAAGTTTCAATAGTTTGTAGAAAATTCGTTTATTTTGTTACTTAAATTTAATAGTTGAAAATTAATATTCTTGGTTCAAAATTGATTTTTCTGGTAGCAAATTCAACTCTGTGTTTAGTTATAAATTTATTTTATAATTTGAAGTTTCGTACTAAACAAAATTTCTTCGGTTGAAAACTGTTGTTTTCCAAACAATTAACTCTTTTGAACTAAGAATACAATGATTTCATTTTTTGTGGATGTGTTTTTCTTAGTTAAAAATTCAACTACAGTGAAACTATTTAATAGCTCCGATTTTGGGGTTGCCGGTGGGTGGGAACAAACTCCTTATAAACCGCTCCTCTTTTGTTTGTGCACGCCTGAGTGCTCGCCTGAGTGACAACCGCAGACCCCGTGAACCCCATACAGCTCCTGATACACCTACCTGCGGCGCGGCGTCAATTCTAGGAAGTACTATAGAAGGGAGGGCTATTAAAGAGTTTCACTGTATTTGATTGAAAATATATATATTTTGTAAAAAAATCATCTTTTTTAGTAGCGATGAATTTTCTTGGTTGACAATTTATCTTTATGGTTGAAAATTCATTTCCTTTGTTAAAAAATGAACGTGAAAAATAAATTTATCAATTTATTTAATCTGTGGGTGTTATTGAATTCTTGAAAGATATAAAGTACACTGGACCATAAGTGTCGATCGCACATCAAAATTTTTAATAAACCTTATGGGAGTAATTCATAACTAACGAAGTAATAAATAATGTGCCGTAAAGAGTGTAAATGTTGCAAATTGTAATTTCAATGTTAGAAGTGGTATTAAATTGCGTGCACCTATAATATTGAATCGCGTAAAAGCTTCTACGACCTATTTATCTCGTGTCAGTGTACGATTTCAGTGTTACGTATTTTAACGATCAGCAAACACGCTATTCTATTACATGGATTTCAAATTGTTCTTCGGTCGCTAAAGTGCTGATTTATGTATCTTTTAGCTCCCGGCTTTGTTTTGTTTATAAATAAAAAAAGAGATTTTTATCTCGCGGGTCGCGTGTTATTAATCTTAACAGAAAATAGTACTCTTCACTTTATTTCATAGAACGAAATACTTTTTTTATTTCATTCTTTATGTCATTTGGTTTTATAATAGAATTGCGAGTTTCTTATTTCATGAAAATAGTCACTCTAAATTTGGATCTTCTAAGGGTAACATCGAATTTTCATCTCAAAAAGGTTAATTTTTAACCGAAAAGACGAATATTCTAGGAAGAAGGTTAATTTTTTACCAAAAGACAAATCTTAAACAAAATACAAGAAATTTAAAATAAAAAATCGAATTTTCAAAAAAAAAATAGTTTTCACAAAAAGAACGAGATTCAACAAAATAGACCAATTTTGGACCAAACAGATCAATTTTTCACGAAAATAGAAATCATTACCCAAAAAATAAATTTTAATCAAGACGGTTCAACTTCCAAGCATTTAGTTGAATTTTAACGAACAAACAAATTTATTTTATACCAAAAAACAATGAATTTTAAACCAAATATATTAATTTTAAACCAAAAAGTTGAATTTTCAATGAAACCAGATTAACAATAAAAAAAGAATTTGTAACAAAATAGATACATTTTTAGCCGAACAATACAATTGAACCGACACAAATTTAGTCACATTTGAAAAATTGAATTTTTCAAAATAAACAAAAATTTAAATGTACATGAAACCAATTTGATTTCGTTGAGCTATTACGATTATTTTAATCAAAATGACGCCCTTTTTTGGTAAAAGAATAAATCCTAAGGTCATGTGAAATCTTTGAAATTCGATTTATTCGAATATTCGAACAAGTCCAAGTTCGAAGATACGACTTGGACTTGACTTTCGAATCTATTTTTTAACTTAAAATAATCAATTTTGATTTAAAAATTGCAATAATCCAAGGAACTAAAGCCGTTTTGACGTAAAGTTAATTTTTTATTTTATTTCGAAAAATGCAATGTTCCTCTAATCATTAAACAAAAAAAGGAATTTTTAACAACGCAGTTTAACTTTTAACCAAATAATAGAATTTTCAACAAGAAAATGAAATTTCTGCAAAGAAAATTCATTTTATACCAAAAACAACAAATACTCAACAAAATACATGTATTTTCAACTTAAAAGGATTAATAATCAACCAAAAATCGAATTTTCAACAAAGTAGTTGAATTCTCAACCAAGCAGATGAATTTTCAACTAAAAAGAGGAATTATTACCAAAAATAAAAAATTATTTTTGGGCATGGCTGGTCAACTTCCAATCAGTTGTTTGAATTTTAACGAGCAAAAAATTATTTTTTCACCAAGAAGATTAATTTTATACTAAAAGCAATGAATTCTTTTTAACAATATACATGAGTTTCAAACCAAAAAGTTGAATTTTCAACTAAAACGGATTTAAAGTCAACCAAAAAAACTAATTTTCCACAAAATAGAGACATTTTTAAACGAACAGATGAATTTTTAACTAATAAAAAGTACCATTAACCAAACAAATGAGTTTTTAAGAATGCAGTTTAATTTGTTTTAAAATTAATTTTTGCCAAGAAAATTAATTTGGTACAAAACACAACGCATGTTCATCAACGTTTCACCAAGTAGTGGAATTTTTAACAATAAAAAAAAAATAAAATTTCTGCTAAGAAAAATAATTTTATAACAAAAACAACAAATTTTCAAATAAAAAATCGAATTTTTTAACAAAAAAGTTCAAATTTTTGAATATCCCCATGAATTTTAAAATTAAAAGACAAATCATTAACAAATAAAAAATGAATTTTTAGCATTGCAGTTCAATTTTCAACCTAGTAGTAGAATTAAAAAAAAAAATTGCCACCGATAAAGATTGATTTTATACCAAGAAGAATTAATAATCAGCAAAAAAATTGAATGTTCAACAAAATATTTAAATTTTCAGGAGGGGAGTTGGAAAAGGATGTTCTATTTTGAAAATTCGGGATAACTAGCCAAGCTAATAAAATGACACTTCGTAATTTTTTAAAATAGACGATACTTTTAAAAATAAATTAATCGCAAATATTAAAGTTAAATTTTTAAGTAGAAAAAAATCAATCGACCAAAAATAGAATAGTTAAATAACAACAAATTTTCAACAAAATATTTACTTTTTCAAACAAAAAGATGAATTTTCAATAACAAAAAAATTATTTTTTGGCAAAGCAGTTAAAGATTCAAGCAAGCAGTAAAATTTTCAATAAAAAAATGAATTCTCGAAAAAATATGTTTTAGTTGATATTAGAACGAAAAAAGATTTCGAATGTATATAAATAACAGTTGAATTTAGCTGAAAAGAAGATTTCTTAGCCAAAATGATTTCACTTCTACCAATGAAGAGAAGTTTTTAACAAATTATATGAAATTTGAAACAAATAGTTAAACTTTCATATAAGAATAATAAATTTATTTTTGCCAAAAAATACAACAAATTCCCCACGGAATAGTTAAATTTTTAACCATTGAAATATAAGTTTTTAACTAAAATGATGAATGTTTCACCAACTTTTTACCAAAGATGTTAGGATATTTTAAAAGATTCGAAGTAATTTTCAATTGATTTCAATAATTTATGGATACTTAAGAATTTAAAAGATTTAACCATTTTTTTTAACTCCAGAGAATTTTGAAGAGCTTTAAAAAATGGCATTGAGTTTCAAAAGATTTTAATGGATCTGAAATATCTGAAGGTATTTTTAATAGATCTTAATAATTTGAAGTGATTTTAAAGGATTTTTAATCTTTTGGTGTACTTGAAAAGAATCCAGAAATTGTTTTATTTTAAGTGATTTCAAACGATTTTAAAGGCTTTGAAATATTTCAGGGTATTTTAATTGCTTTATTGCTTAAAACAAAGCACTTTTTTTATTTCGTGCTTTAATCTTTCGCTTTTATAATAAAATTGTGAGTTTTATGTTTCATGAAAATATTGAGTGGTTAAAAAAAGGTATAAAAAAACTTTCAGTCCATCGGGCCATATTTGTTGGACAGGAAAAAGCCAGTGATTTTTACAAAAAGTCAGAGAATTTCTATAAGACAATAAGGTTTAAGGATAATCAATTAAAATTTTCTGAATTTCAATTTAAAAATTGTTTTATTCGACTTATAAAAGATTCAATTTAAAAATTTTACAAAATTACGAATTTAAGATTCTAAAAAATGAAGTTTTGTTCCCACCCTGGCAATATTTTTGTCTTTGATTTATTTGCCTTGTATTTCCATGTCTAGTTTTTTTTCTTTCAGTAACTTCCTACTACTGATGATATTTTTAGTTACAAATTTTCTTACTTCATTAAAAATATAACAATTTTGTTTGAAAATCATCCTTTCTTAATGAAAATTCAACCTTTTAGGATTAAAATTAATTTTTTAATCTGAAAATGTTACTCTTCTTTTTCATTTAAAAAATTTCATATTTTCAGTTATAAACTCCTAGTTTTTGGTAGATAACTAATCCTTTTTTATGAAAATTCAACTGCTTTTTTCAAATTTGTGTTTTTGATTAAAAAATTAATCTGTTTTATTAGAAGTTTGATCTTTTTGGGACAAAAATCTACCTGTTTGGTTGCAATATCTACTGTATAATATTTTTTATCGTACATTTATCTTTTTCATTGAAAATTTAACTACTTAGTTGAAAGTTGAATTATTTCATAAATTTCAATGTGTTTGCTTGAAGATTCATCATTTTAGTTAAAAATCTATCTTTGTTTGAAAATTTAACTATTTTGTAGAAAAATCGTCTTTTTGATTGGAAAATTCCACAAATTGATTCAAATTTGTATTCTTGCTGACTGGCAAATCTTTTTCTGTTGTAAAATGAACTATATTACAACATAAAGTATTTCGTTATAAATTATTTTATTGAAATTTAATTTCTTTGGTAGAAATTGCATCCTTTTTTTTAAATGCAATTGTTTGGTTGCAAATTCATCATCTGTTTTGGTTGAGAATCCAAGTTTTTTTAAATATGATGTTTCTTTGTAGAAAAGTCATCTTTTGAATATTATAAGTAAAATGTTTTCTGAAACATTCAATATGTTAGCTTGAAAAATCAACTCTTTGTTAGCGATTCATTACTTTTGTAGATGATTCATATTTTTTGGTTAAAAATTTACCTTTGTAGGTCAAAAATGTAATGATTTGTTAAAAATACAACTACATGGTTAAAGCTTGAACAACTTTATTAATTTGATGGTTTAAAGGTTCTCCTCTTTGGGCTTCAAAAAAAAAAACAATTATTTGGTTTAAAACGCAACAGTTTTTTATTATAGTTATATCTTCTTTGGTCGAAAATGCAACTGTTCTGTTGAAAATTCGTGCTGTTGAATTAAAAATACATCATCAAAATCTTTTAAAGTAGAAAAGTACATGTTTTTGGTTAAAATAAATAAATTCAAAATTGGTTATTCTTAATCTGATATAATTATTTTATTGTATTTACAAAAGAATCTATGTTAAAATTTTTAAAAGTTAAAAATGCAGGTCTTTTAATATTAATAGTCAGGGAAAATGAATAATTTATTTGGGAGAATTCAGGGCATTTCGAAAATGAAGTGTTTCGGCCACCCTGAATAAACTTTTTTGAAAAAATGATACAGTTGACTAAACTTTTCCCCATGAAAATGAATCGTAGAATTCTGCCGACATATTGCAAATATTTCGAGTCACCATTGAAACTTTTTTGTGACCCAGAGAGTGACGTAATTTCGAGCATTGAAAGGACACAACTTCCCAGGCCTGATTTGTAGCGCATCTAATCTGTTTAAAACAGGAAGCTGTTAAGTAGTCACTATTTTTTTTGAGTATCACTCTTCCACTGTTAAATGTGATTTGATCCTTTCAATAATGAGCGAATCAATTTTTTTACAGTGACCTCTTGAAGCTATCAACGAATTGAGGCGTGATGCGTGTTGGAATCCGCGGCGAAACAAATTAGGGGTCATTCAAAAATTACGTAAGGTGTTTTTCTAAAAATTTCAAGCCCCCTGCCTACCATGTAAGATTGTAATATATTGAAAGATTTTCTCTGACCCCCACCCCCATTCCAAAAATGTTTACTCAGATTTTATTAACTTAGGGTACTTCAATGTTTATTTAAAGTATTTCTATTAGGAAACAATTAGAAAATCTTACTATTTTTGGTTGAAAGTTTTTTTTTGCTGGTTGAAAAGTATATTATTATATTCTTTGTTTAAAATTCATCTTTCTGGTTAAAAGTTCATTTCTTTGGTTAAAAAATCACTTTTTTTGTCGATAATTAATTTTTTTTAATATAAAATTTAACCATACCATTTTTGGTTTAAAACTAATATTTTATTCTTAAAAATTTATGAATTTCTTTAAACATTTTTTTTATTTGAGTAAACAATTAATAATCCTTGTTTAAACATTCATTTTTATGGGTTGAAAGTTCATTTCTTTGGTTGGAAAGTCGTTCTTTTTGTCAAGAATTATTTTTCTTTAACTGAAAATTTTACTGTTTCGGGTTAAAAATTTATATTCTTGGTTGAAATACAATCTTTGTGGTTAAGGGTTCAACTGTTCTTTTAATTTTTTGGGGGGAGTTAAAAATCTTTTTTGTTTAGGTAAAAATTAATTTTTTCGAATTAATATTTAATTTCTTTCTGGTTGAAAACTGGAATTTTTTGTAGAAAATTAATCTTCTTAGTTAAAAAATAAACTTTGTGTTTGAAAACTCAACTCCTTCATTGACTACTAAGAGCTTTCTTGAAAATAAGCTTATTTTAAAATTCATATTTCTAGTTAAAAATACCACTATTTGTTTAAAAAGTCATCTTTTCATAGAAAATTAATCTTCTTTGTTGCGAATTAATTTTTTTTTTGCTCAAAATTGTTATATGGTAGAAATAAAACTACTTTGTTGAATGTTAAATTACTTTCTTGAAAATTTAACAGTTTTTGGTGAAGTCATCTTTTTTGGTGAAAATTTCCACTTTTCAAATTTAAAATTTTATATAAAATTAAACTATTTGGTTGACAGATTAACTATTGTATTGAAAATTCATTTTTTCTTGTTGTTAAAAATTAATTTTTGTAACTGAAAATGAATGTGTTCCATTTTTGGTTCAGGACTCAACTATTCTGTTAACGATTTGTATTTTCTATTTGAAATTAACTGGTTGAACATTCGTTTTTCTTTTTTCGAAATGATTTTCGTCTCCTGAAAGTTCGACGATTCCATGCTTGGTTGAAAATCGATATTTTTTAGTTAAAAATTGAAATTTTTTGTTGAAAATCCATGTACATTTTTTAATTTTCGTCTTTTGGTCGAAAATTGATCTTTGATTGTTAAAAATTCAGTTAGTTGGTGGGAAATTCAACTATTTTGTTGAAAGGTGAATTATTTTGTTGAAAATATAACTATTCTTTTAGTCATCGTTTTGGTTCAAGCTTCATCATCTTAGTCGAAAATTCCACTACGTGGCGCTAAATTGACTTTTTTTTATTGAAAATTGATATTTTTAAATTTAAAAATTTACCTATGACATTTTTGGTTGAAAATTGGTTTTTTTAGTTGATAATACATATATTTTGTTTAATATTCGTCTTTTTTCGGTAAAAAATTAATCTTTTTGGTTTAAAATTGATCTCCTTGGATTCAATTTTCACTTTTTTGTTAAAATTGATATTTTGTATCTAAAAATTCATGCATTTAATTAAAAATTCATTTCTTTTGTTTCATATTAAGCAATATGGATGAAAATTCGTCTTTTTTATTTGAAATTTCGTCTATCACATGTTTCATTGACAATTCATTTTTTAGGAAAACATTTTTATTATTTGGTTGAAAGTCAACTTTTTTGTTGAAAATTCGCCTTTTTGGCTTGAAACTTCAACAATCTGTTGTTTTTTTCGGTATTGACTGCAAATTCAACTATTTTTCAAACAATATTTTTTTGGTTGAATATACCTGTTTTCTATTTGAATTAAGAATATTGTTCCGTTGAAATACCAACTGTTACATTTTTGTTAAGAAGTAATCTGTTTTCGTTCAAAATTATTTTTTCAATTAAAAAAAATACATGTATTTTGTTAAAAGTTCGTCTTTTTTTGGTAAAAAATTATCTTCTTGGTTGAAAATTCATCCCTTTGGTTCCAATCGTACCTTTTTTGTTGCAAATTCATATTGTTCGGCTGATTTCAACTGTGCTTGATTAAAAAAAATCTTTTTTGATTGAAATTCCAAATATTACGTATTTTTGGTTTAAAATTTAATGTTTTTATTTCAAGATCCAACTATTTGGTTTTATTTTCAGGAATTCTATACATGCACTTGATTATTGGTCGTTAAATAGGATTTTTAATTTTATTTTAATCTAATAAAATGTTTTAAATTTTAATACAATAGTAGCTAAAAAAAGTTACGATAGTTACATTTTTGGGAAATGCAAATAAGAAAAAGTTACATTTTGAACCCGTAACGATAACAATTCTCTCGTGATGTAACGTTAATTTAAAAAGTAACGTACCCATCACTGGTTAGAGTTAGGGCATACCTCCCCCACCCAACCCACTGGAGTGTCACGTAATATTTGGACGCTCTTCAAGAAATTTGTCTTTTTCTCTGATTCCAGCAAAATTTTTGCAGAGTGTAGTAGCGATGTTTTGACCGCGAAGAAAAACCGTTTGTATCTCATCTCGGTGGTCGAATCTGCGAGTGGAGCCGAGCCACCAAGGACGCAGTTGGACAAAAACTACCGGAACGGGGTTCGGGTATCTTTGTGACCTGGGACGAATATTGGATGGAAGGGCGGTGATTCCCTGTGACTCGTGAGCGTCCGAGACGAACGCGGATTAGTCAAGGGCTGCGGGAGGCTGTGTGCCACCCGGCACTTTTCGTCAGATCTATCCGTACCGCGATCTCCGCGTAGATCGACCGAATCCGACGCTAACAGAATTCCTCCAGCTGACGAAGGAAAGGGACATTGTCATCTTGCGAAGAAAAGACCCCAAAACTACGTACTTTGCGGTTCATAAGAAAACAGGAAATTTTTCTTCTTTCATGTCCTTTAAGTACTAGTCCACCGTATCGCGTTATTTTTAAAGGTATCAAGAATCAAGATCTATCATCTAACCATTCTAAACGAGCTCCAGCAATAGCTCCAGCAGCTCACACCTGCCTCATATTTCGATATTTACGCAGCCGGAGGTCAAATGATTTCTATTGATTCGATGACGAAATTTCCCTACCTACCTTTAAGAGACTTTTCAGAAATGTTGCCTAACTGTCAAGTGTCAAGCGACCAGAGTTGGGTACAATCAGATTCGATTAAAGACGACAATTTTTTAATGCCTCAAATATTGATACTAGCGTGACCGGTTCAATGGTTGGCCAATCAACAAGGCTTGGTTACCTTCTTGAAATTAATATTTATAATCTTCAAATTTATTCTTTCACTTTGTCCAAACTGATGCTGTTATGTTTCCGCTCAATTAACAAGTGCTTTTTGTCTCGTGAGTTTTATTATATCACCCAATTTGACAGTTTATTAATGTAAGTTTAACTTCTTAGAAAATTATATATGACAATCTTCAAATTTATTAATTCTTTTTGTCACCATTGAAGCTTCTATTTCCGCTCACTTACTGCGTGCTTTCCAGAAGCGTGTAGCCTTTATTTAGGGGGGGGGGGGGGGCATTGCCTTACAATATTTAATACAAATTGTATGTAATATAATATTATGCGACGTAAAACTGCACATGAATAAAAAATTATAACTAAACAATGAATATTAAATAACAAATACAGGTATAAAATTAATATTAAATAGATTTTCAAAGATTTCAGATGGATTTACAAGATTTCAGATACTTCACTTTATTCATCAATATTTCAGATAGATTTCAAAGATTGCACGAAGACCTAAATGATTTCCCAAAGATTCCAATGTTTTCGCAACGATTGCTGATAAATTTAAAAGATTTCAATGATTTCCCAAAATTTTCAGATAGATTTCAAAGATTTCGCAAAGATCTTAGATATATTTAAAAGATTTTACAAAGATTTCCCAAAGATTTCTAAGATCTCACAAAGTTTTCATATATTTCGAACAAATTTTGGATAGATTTAAAACACTTCACAAAGACTTTAATTATTTTACTAATTTTTCAGATAGATTACAAAAAGTGCACAGTGATTTGAATGATTTTCCAAAGATTTCCAAGATTTGGAAAAGATTTCTGATAGATTTGAATTTTAAAATATTTCAGAAAAACTTCAATGACTTCCTAAAGATTTCATAAAGAGCTCATAAAATTCTTAAAAATTACAAAATTTTTCAAATAGCTCTCATAGATTTTATAGGATTTCAAAAAGACTTCACAGATAATTTTACAAATATTACAAAATATTTTCAAATAGATTTCAAAATAGATTACAAATAGATTTCAATGATTTCACAAAGACTTCAATTATTTCACAAAGATTTCAAACAGATTTCACTAATTTCACAAATATTATTAAGTATGTCATGAAGATTTCCCAAGATTTGTAAAAAATTTCAATGATTTCCCAAAATTTACAAAAAGATTTCACACAGTCTTCGATGAATTCTCAAAGATTTAAATAATTTCATATGTATTAACAAATATTTCAATGATTTCCCAAAGATATCAATAATTGCACAAATATTTGCAAATATTTCCAAACATTTGAAGGATTTACCAAAGATTGCACAAATGTATCAAAAATATTTCAAAGATTTGGAAAAGATTTCAAATAAATTTAAAAGATTTCACAAATATTACAAAATATTCCGTAAATTTTCCAACAATTTCACAAAGATTTCGATTAGTTCCCAAGTATTAAAAAAAAAACTACAAATATTTTAAAGATTTCGCAAAGGCTTTAATGATTTCCAAAAGATTTCAGTAATTTTACAATTATTATCAAAAATAAAAAAAATATTTTACAAATATTTAAGAAATATTTCTAAAAATTTGAATGATTTACCAAAGATTTCACAAAGATTTCGAATAAATTTAAAAAATTTCACAAAGTCTTCAATTATTTCACAAAGATTAACAAATATTTCCAAACAATTTAAGGAATTCTCAAAGATTTCACAAATATTTCACAATATTTAGAAGATTTCAAATAAATTTAAAAGATTCCACGAATAGATCAATTATTTCACAAAGATTTCAGATAGATTTTAAAGCATTCACAGATGCTTTAATAATTTCACAAATATAACAAAATAATTCCAAGGTTTTCAATGATTTTCGAAAGTTTTCGAATAGATTTAAATTTTTAACAGTTTGCAGGATTTCACAAAGGTTCAATTATTTCACAAAGACTTCAATTATGTCACAAGCATTAGAGAGATTTGAACAAATATTGTAAAAAATTAAAAATACAAATTTTCATGAATTTTTAAACAATTTCAGCATAATTGAAGTGTATCGAAGCTACTATGATGACCCAATTAAACGTTTACGCTGCTAGTTTAATAAATTTGCAATTGTAAATCAATTTTTAATGGACTGAAATCAACCTATAGAGTATGAAAAAAATGCTTGCTATAAAGAGAAGTATAAATTCAAATTTTTTAAGATACTATAACAGAAACCCAATAACATTTACCTAAATATAACAATACTTATTATTATCACTAAAAATAACAATAAACAAATACTAACAATTAATATGAATTACAATACAATTGAAGAATAAAATCACTCTTTTCTAAAAACGTATACATTTGTTTACGGTTTACAATTTTAGTCCTCATAGAATTTGTTCAACTAGTGACTAGTCTCTAGCTAGATTCTAGAACGATGCTAGCGTCACCAATATTCAGCAGGTATGAAATTTGGGAACTTTAGTTCAAATTTAAACTACAAGTGGAATATCAAGATGATTGGATCCATATACAAACGAAATGAGAATATGTATTTTTGAAAAATGCAAACGATCCAATTAATTAAATAATTTTATTTAGGGCTGGGGGGGGGCAATCAATACTTTGCCCCTCCCTGATCGATTTCTGTGGGAGGGACCCCGCCCCCGTGACCCTAGGGCCGAGGGCTCTGCCGCCTCTGGTTCTTTTGTCTCTTGATTTTTCTTCTGCCACCCAGTTTGACAATCCATTAGCGTATTCAAGTCTTCAGGGTGGCCACTGACCGGAAGGAGCGGAAAAACCAAAATTAGTGTTGAACTTTGAGCACCGAGGAAAGGCCGGAAATTTTCAGAACACCGCGGTTTTTAGAATATAAAAAATTTTCAGATTTGTTTTTACTTTTGCAATAAATATCTTCTCTTTCATTGAATAAAATTTATATCAAATAATGCTCAGTGTTACGAACCATCTCCATTCAAATATCGAAGAACATTTTTTATTTGAAATGTTTAGGTTTATGTTTCATTAAAAAAATATTTTTTATTTCATACTATGTTATAATATATAATATATATTATATATTTATATAATATCTTGTAATTTGTATATTACACAATTTAAATGATTTTGTTAATGGGTCGTTTAAATGATAAGGTTCCTTTTATATTTGCGAGCGAAAAGTTCGCTTCGAGATATTTCACATGGCAATTTTAACCCTAAATTATATAATTAATTACTAATCATTTTCAAAGTCGAATGATAATATTTTAATATTTTTGGATACAAAATTGTTCCTTTTGCAATGAAGATTTAACTTTTTGGTAGAAAAGTCGTTCTTATTGGTTAAAAGTGAATTCATTTTCATTGAGATCATTTCATTTCATCACTATGCTGTTTCTGATTTTGCAATAAAAAATTGATTAATTTACAAATTTCTACTAGAAATTGTACTTTCGGATATTTCTGAAATCAAATTCAAGTTAAGAAATACACTCCAGGTCCTATAGAAGTCGGCCGACCGGGTTTTCTGACCCACGCTGTTTCTCATGGAGCAGGGCGAGAGACGGTTGTGACTCTCGCTTCGGAAGGACCGCAGTGCGCGAGTACTCGGTTGAGTATATTGCAAAATATTACAATTTTCAATTTAAAAGATTTCAGGTGATCCTGACTTTTTATATTTCTATGGTACCGATTTAGTAACGAGACCAGCGCCTGGATTGTGCGCAAAATAACTTGCTTACGCTTTAAAGTTATCGAGCGTCGGCCCTCGTTGCAACAAAAGAAATCCGCAAACGACATACAAGGCATGGGGGATGATGGTGGGGGGTCGGTGACCACCCGTGATGCTGTCACTTCCAGATTTCTTCGCTTGGACATCTTTGCAACATATTTAAATCAGATTTTACTTAGGGGGCAATACACTGGGGGGGGGGGGGGGCACTGGCAGTAACATTGAACTTAGAGAATATTTAGTTTGAGGAAAAGCTCTACTATTTGATTAAAAATTAAATTATTTGTTCGCAAATGTACCTATTTTTTTATAAAGACATTCTTTCCAGAAGTTCTTTGTTGAAAATGAATTTCGTTATTGGTCAAAATTCTTAAACTTATTTGAAAAGTGATCTTTTTAGTTAGAAATGTAAATTTTCTGTTGAAAATTCGTTTTCGTTTGTTATTAAGAATTAATTTTTTTAATTATTGCAATTTTTGTTTGAACGTGATGTTTTAAATCGAAGATTGATTTTTTCTAGTTGAAAATTTTACATTTTGTGTTAAAATTCATGTATTTTATGGTTGAAAAATCAACTGCTTGGTTTAAGGTTTATTTATTTTGTAGAAAATCCGTCTGTTTGGCTTGGAAATTCGACAATTTTGTAGAAAAATATATGCTTGAAACTTTTTTTTAATTAATAATTTTTGTTTTAAATTCAACTATTTGGTTAAAAAAGTCTGTTTTGGTTTATTTTAACAGTTTGATTATTTTTTTTTTTTAATTAATTTCTTAAGCTGAAATTTTTGATTCTCACATTTGGTTAACAACTTCTTTTTTTGTTGAAAATGCAACTGCTTTTTGTTGAATTTTGATCGTTATTGTTTGAAAATGTTGACAGTTTTGTTACCCTTTTTAGGTCAAAAATTAAAATATTTTGATAGTCATCTTTTTTTAAAATGAAAATTCATCTTTTGTGTAGAAAACTCATCTTTCTTGGTTGAAAATTTATCTTTGTTGAATCAAAATTAAGTTGGTTTATTTTAATTTTTAATTTAATCATTGTGAAATAATTTAATTTTTTATAATTATTAATGACGACGTTTTAAATTTTTTTTAATATTCTCGCTTATGAGAAAGATATTAAAAATATAAAAACTGTTTATCTAACAAATTTTTTATTTGTTAAACTTTTTTATAACGCCGTGAATGGATTCTCAACAAAATTATTAGAAAACCATTTAATATAATTTAAAAATATAAAATTTCTTATTAAAAGATTATTTCTTCTTTTCTACATGTAAAAATAAATATTTAATACTTTTCCTTATTGGGTGGAAAGTCTTTTTCCTTCGTTAAAAATGCAACTCTTTTCTTGAAAGCATTTTTTGGGTGAACATGAACTATTAACTATTTGGTTGAAAATGCAACTGTAGTTGAATTTAACTGTTTTGTTCACATTCTTTTTAATCAATTTTTTTATTCAAAAATTTGGATAACTATGCCATTTTTTTCAATTTTTTTTTAATTCAACTATCTGGTTAATAATAATCCATGCATTTTGTTGAAAATTCCTATTTTGTGACAGAATATCATTAATCTACTAAGTAAAAAATTAATTTTTTCGTTGATAAAAACTCAACTATTTTGAGAAAATTAGTTTTTGACGGTTAAATGTTAATTTTTTAACTGAAAATATAACCATTACATTTTTCACTTTAAATGTATCTTTTATAGATGAAGATTCATGTATTTGGTTAAAAATGCATCTTTTTCGGTAGTTAATTAATCTTTTTTTGGCTTATAATTCATTTTTTGTCAAAATTTAACTATACTACTTACTTGAAAAACTTTTTGTAGATTCATTTTTTTCTTGAAGATTTATCATTTTAGTTCAAAAACCTTTTTTATTTAAGAATTTAAATATCTCGATAAAAGTTTTTTTATTGAAAATTAGTGTTTTAAACGTAACTCTTTCTTTAAAACTTTATGTATTTTTGGTTGAAGACTCATAATCTTAGATAAAAATTAATTTCTTCATTTAAGATTCAACTTTTTCAATTGAAATTCGTTTTTCTTTTTTGTTCAAAACTAATTTCTTAAACTAAATGTATGACTTTTACATGTTTTAAATTCATCTTTGTTTTTCTAAGAAATAAAATATTTGGTTTAAAACTCATACATTTTGTTAGAAATGAATATTTTCGGTAGAAAATTAATTTTCTTTTTAAAAAATTACCTTTTGGATGAAAATTCATTTCTTTGGTTGGAAATTTAAATAATTTATTGAAAATTATTTTTAATGAAAATTAATTTTTATAACTTTAAAATTAAATATTTCATTTTTGTTGAAAAAAAATATATTTTTAAGATGAAACTAGATCTTTTTTGTTGGCAATTCGGTTTTTTCAAAAAAATCGTTTAACATTAAATTAATCTCTTTTCGTGAAAACTTCATATATTTTGTTAAAAGATCATCTTTCTTAGAATAAAATTAATCGGCTTGGTTGATAAATCATCTTTTTGATTGAAAAATCAACTATTTGGTTAAAAATTAATTTTTTTTTGGAATGCAATACCTTTATAAAAACAGTAATATTTTATTAATTCTCCTATTCCCCTTAATCATATCACGCCTATAAGAACTTATTATTACAAAAAAGAATTAATAACACTTTCTTTAGATTCTGACATTTCATGTGATTTTTTTTTTTAATTTGTGAAGCAGCGTTGATAGCTAGCAAGCGATGACTGTTATTTCGCTTAATTACTAATTTTCTGCTTTTCCGTATTGAACACAAAAAGCGAACGATACTTTTACATAACGTCACTATTTTTACATAGAATTTCTCTCTTTGTTAAATTTCGGAAGTCAAGGAGTTATTTTAGACGAAAAAAGTTTCTTGTCTATTTTTGCCGCCCCTGAAACTGTAATTAGACCTTTTAGTCAAGGATAGTCAGTATTCACTCATCCTCCACTGATTAGTTGGAATTGGAAGCATTTCAAAAAAACAGTGACACACGCGTCAGCAAAAAATTCATTTTTGAAAAAAGTAATAATTAGGGTGAAAATGCTGGAAGATTTATTTCAGGGATAACAGTTCGTCCCCTTTTTCTACCTAATCCCCGTTTTTGCCCTGAAATTTTTTAACTCTCCTGAAACATCTAAAATAAGCCATTTTTTAACATCTTAAACAGAAATCCTAGACATTAGAAAAGAAAATACTTAGAAATGTACTCTTTTTGAGGATAGTGATGATACCAATTTCAAATATTTCCTAAACGATTAGTTCGCTAATTTTGTAGATTTGAGTAAAGGATTTAAGTGCATATAAAAAAAAAAATTCATAGGGGAAATTCTTTTAAATAAACTTAATGTAGAACTTTTAAATAAATAAATAATAAATTAATGTAGTTAATTCTATTTAAAAGGTTTGACCAAAAAGATAAATTTTCAACCAAGAAAAATAATAATTCTACGTAAAAGAACAAATTTTCAACCATGAATTTAAAAAAAAATATTTAAATTTTGAACCAAGCAGCTAGAGTTCTCAATAAAAGAAAAATAATTTTCCACATCAAATGTAATATTTTATATGTTAATGAAATATTATTTCTATTTTAAATCAAAAAGAGTTGAATTCATCTAAAAAGTACGAATTTTCGAAAAAATATTTAAATTTTCAAACAAAACAGAATAATTTTTAATCATATCGTTGAACTTTCCCTCAAAAAGAATTAAATTTCTACTAAACATAAAAAATAAACAATTTTCCAACAACAAAAAAATGTATCTTCAACAAAATTCTTAATTTTTTTACAACAAAATATTTTTTGTCAAGTTACGAAAATAATTTCAAACAAATCGTTGACTTTACAAACCAACAAAGCTAATTTTTTACAAGACAGAGAGATTTTTCTCCCAGAGTTATAAATTTTTAACAAAAAAGTTAATTTGCAACCAAATAGTTGAATTATCTGCCAAAACAAAAGAATTTTCCACCATAAAAATTAATTTTCTGTCAAAACAGAAGAATCTTTAAGCAAAGAGACCAACCTTTCACTGAAATAATGAATCTTTAACCAAAAAAAAATAATTTAAAGCAAATACTTTTAATAAATTAGTTGAATTTTCAACAAAAAGTTCATTTTCAAAAAAATAGTTCAAATTTGTACCAAAAGCAGGAATTTTTAACTAAGAAAGTAAATTTTCTGTCAATAAAAGAAGACTAATTTTCAAGAAAAAAGATGGATTTTTGACAAAATAGTTCAACGTTGGAATTCTCAACAAAAAATATAATATTTCAATCAAAAAATGTGTTCGCTTTAAATAAAAAAGAGTTGAACTTATCTAAAAAGGACGAATTTTCAAAAAAATTTACAATTTTCAAACTAAACAAATTGTCGACCAAATATTTGAAATTTTTCCTCTAAAAGGATTAAAATTCTACCAACAAAATGAATTTTCAAAACAAAAAAAAACGAATCTTCAATAAAATTCTTAAATTTTCTAGCTAAAAATATTTATCTGCCAAGTATGTAAAATAATCTCAACTAACTTTTTGACTTCTCAAGCCAAAAAAACGAATTTTCTAAAAAAACATTGGGACTTTCCGCCCGAACTCATTTTTTTTTTAAAGTCCATTTTCAATTAAATAGTTAACTTTTCTGTCAAAAAAAGGAATTTTGTAAGCAAGAATATTAATTTCCTACCAAAAAAGGAGAATTTTCAAGCAAAAAGCTGAATTTTTCACTGCAATAATGAATGTTCAGAAAAAAAATAATTTTTAACAAAATAATTCAACTTTTCATGAAATAGTTCAACTTTCATTAAGAAAATTGATTTTAAACCAATTAGTTGAATTTTCTACCGAAACGAAGTCTTTTCAACCAAGGAAATTACTTTTCTATAAAAAAAGAAGAATTTTCAAGCATAAAGTTGAATTTTTCACTGAAATGATAAATCTTTAACAAAAAAAAAATAATGCTTGACAAAATAGTTTAACTTTTCATGAAATAGTTGAACTTTCTACCAAATAATTAATTTTCAGCCAATTAGTTGATTTTTCTACCAAAGCGAAGAATTGTTAACAATAGAAATTAATTTTATACCGAAAGAAGTAGAACTTCCAAGCACATAAATAAATTTTCCACAAAAATGATGAATCTTCAACCAAAAAAATTAATTTTTAACAAAATAGTTCAAATTTGATTGAAATAGTTAAATTTGCAACGAATAAAGAAGAATTCTCCTCGAAAAATGTAATAGTTGATATTTTAATCAAAACATATTTTTGCTTTAAATCAAAAAGAGTACAAATGATCGAAAAAGACGAAATTTTAACAAAATAATTAAATCGTGAACTAAAAAAGTGTGATTGTCAACCAAATAGTTCAATTTCAAACCAAAAAGATGAAATTTCTTCTATAACAGACGGATTTTGTAAATCAGAAAAGAAAGTTAACATGAAATATTTTAATTTTCAATCAAAAAAGATTTTTCATTAATGAAAGAAAAGAACGTCAACAGGTTTAAATTTTAAGTTAAAAACAGGGGAATTCATCCAAAAGAAGGAGAATTTTCAATCAAGCATTAGAATCTTTAACAAAAAAAAGTTAATTGTCAACTAAATAATTGTATAATAATGTCCCACTTTCTACCTAAAAAAATTTTTGGCCAGATTCAGTAACTTTCATATGGGAAAATTACTGAATGTGAATTTGGATACGCTACACCCTACCTAAATAGGTAAATTAAATCCAAATAAATGGCAATGACAATTATAGTTAATATGATAATAATTTTCCCATGCAAAAATTACTGAATGTCCTGTCTGAATTTGAGTAGGGTGCACCCTATCAAAATAAATTAAAATAATTGTAATGCTAATTATAATTATTATTAAAATCATTTTTCCATGAGAAAATTACTGAATTTACTTACTGAATTTGGTTAGGGTGTACCATACCCAAATTGTATCAAAATAATACACGGTAAAAAAAATTGAGCTGTGACAGGGATATTATTCCTTATTATAGCCAAACATTTAGCTGAAAACGAACGAAGGAATTTAGAAAGATCCCCGGATCAGCGAAAATGAATATCCTTGACCATTTTCCGTATACCAGGGATATCGTATAGTCAAACCCCTAATAAGTATAGCTATAATAGGGATATTAAGAATAGGTGTCTGAAACAATTATCGGAAGAGCCCCGGTGTATTATGGGAGCAGCGAAATAAAATGGCGACAGTCTAATCGGGAGCAGTGACAGTTGAGATTTACTTTGGACAATTAAACGCTTTTTACCACTTAAAATGTGCGCGATTGTTAATATTAAATGGAGTTTATGATGCAGTAATAATAATTTACATTTGTTTCGATTGTAGGCAATAACTATATTGAAATATCAAGAAACGCGATAAAAACAACAAACTTGACCTCCAAATGCATTACACGGATTTCAGGGAAATTCATTTTCGCGATACCAGACGAAAAATTGGCTACTGTAAGTTAATATATTTCCGTAACAACTAAAATTTTTTCTAATCTTAAGATAATACAATGATACATAATTTGTCGAAAATAATAAGCTTTCGAACTTAGCAATTTTATCCAAATTCCTGATTTACGAGAACAATTTACATAAAGTAACTAAATGTGTAACTCTTCTAAATAAACGTTTTATCTAATCCAAGCGTACACTTTTCTTTGAGTTTAATATATTCTCGATTCACTCGTTCGCCTCAAAAATTTTTTTCCGTGTAGCATTACATTTTTTTCAAGCAGCTATAGGTCCAAGATTGAACAGGAAGCTCTTCTTAAAACCGTGTAGACTTTTTCGATCAACTTTTTGTGTCCCCTCTGAACCATTCGGCAAAGGGTATCTTTTCATCTTGTAAATTCGATTTATTACGATCGAAAACGCGACTGTCTGGACTCTATAGTAGAGTTCGCTCTGGAGCGTGTCCTTGAACGCGGTGAACTTTAATTGGAAATCAGTCAAAAGAGTCAAGACCATCGAATTCAATGATTGATTAACAATGTAAGGTATATATCTAGTCACTGAAATAGGTTACACCTCGGTCTACGGCGTCAAATCACGTTGTTACTATTCAGTAACGACACGTTGCAATTTTACGTTACAAGATCGCCAACCAGAGCCCTTTTCCAATTTTGATTATTAGTTTATTTCGATTGAAGAATTAAAAAGCAAAAAAACAATACACCTGAAAACAGACGTGTTCTGTAATAAAAATAAATTAAACCGGCATGCCGTAGAGTCGCCAAGCAAATAAAAAAAAAGTGAAAATAGACGTGTTCTTTAACAAGAAACAAAATTGGACCATCGTGTCGCTCTTACAAAGTTTACGCCCCTTTTTAGGTTTTATTACTAGCTTTTTTAGGTTTCAGAGTTGACACACAAGTATAAAAGAAAATACGAGCAAAAAGAGGGGTTTTCTGAAATAATAAAAAATTCAAGCCCCTCTGCTGCCCAGAAAAATTTGCATAGTGTTTTAAAAAAATGATAATAATTTAGTTTCAATAAAAAAAAAAAACAGATTAAACAGGATAGAAACTTTGACCTTTAGACTGATTCAACTGACATAACCAAGTAATTTATTCATATTCTATTTTAAAAAATCTGCACGCTGCTTTTAACATAAAAGGTTTAAAAATCAACAATTTAAATTTAGTGATGGTTAATTCTCTTTTTTTAAAGCTCCTTCAGCTTTAACGGATACATTTTCATCCCGTGTCTCGCATTAAAAAAAAGGTTAGAAATCAATTTTAAAATATAATTTTAGAACAATTTTGTCATGAAACATTTTATTGAACCTTGTGTCTTTTATCAAAAAATCTATTTGGTTTAATTGCAATGTAATTTTTCATGAATAAAACAAAAGATACACGTCGTATCAATAAATAATTAATAATAAATGTATAGCTATTTTTTGGGTAAAAACTTTTTTTTCGAAACTGGTATCGCTTTTCCAAAAATATTATTTTCTTATTTTTAATTTTGTTTTTTTACAAATAAAACAAAAACTAGATATCCTATCAAAAAGTGATTATCAAAAAATTTGTATATCTTTTTTGAGTAAATAATTTTTGTTTTTCAATCTTTTTTCGTATCTTTTAGATTTTTTTAGAAAATTCTAAAAGCTGTTATGATAATCTTGTATAACTTTCAAACAGCAACGTTTTTTCTTTCTTGACTTTTTTCATATCGTGTGTTATTGGCTTAAAATTTACATCCTGAAAATTTTTTTAAAACTCATTACGATGAGAATATAAAAATTATTAGACAGTTTATTTGAAAATCCATCTTCATGGGTTGAAAATTCAATGAATTTAGGTTAAGAATTAAACCATTACAAAAAATTTAATTGTGTTGTTGAAAATCGACTTTTTTAATACAAATTTTGTTCTATCAGAACTAAAATCCGTCTCTTATGTTACAAAGAAAACTTTTTGTTATTGTGAATAAATAAATTGGACATTTTTAAATATAAGAAAATGACTGTTTTTTTTTAATTCGTCCTTTTCCATTGAAACTCACTTTTTATGGTAGAAAAGTAATCTCTCTCAGCTGAAATACATATATGAATATATATAGATGATAATTAAATTTCTTGAAAAAATTAATTAAAGGATAAATTGTTCGATTTCCCGAGTATTACGAATAGCTGTACATGGAATTTTTGAATCATTACAAAAATGTAGCAAAAACAAAAAATCAACAATCTGCTGGAATTTTATTCATCTTGAATTTACAAAAACAACTCTTACATCGGATAAAAATTGTGAGCTGTAGACTGATTTATATGCAAAAATCTAATCCAAAGAGATCACTGGCGAATTTATTCAGCTTACACTATTAAAAAAAATAGAAAAGTCTAATAGGGATCAAAATTTTAGTCTATTGGACCTTTTATCTGAAAAAATTCAATACTGAACCTCTGTACGTTTTTTGTTTACGCAGAATGTTGCACAAAAAAATCAGAAATTGGCTTTAAGGGATCACCGGGAACTTTATTCAGCTTTAAGGAAAAAAACAATAGAAAGACCTAAATCAGATAAAAATTGTGTCCTATAGACTTTTTTGTCCAGAAAAATCCAATTCTGCATATCTTCACGTTGGTTGTTTACACAGTATTTTTCAAAACAAAAAATAAAAAATCGGTTTTGAGGGATCACTGGAGAAGTTATTCAGCTCCAACTAAAAACAAGAAAACTTTACATAGGATAAAATTGTGACCTGTAGACTGATTTATCCGAAGAAAATATGTTTTTGAACCACTGTGCGTTTCATGTTTACTTACAATTTTTCAAAAATAAAAAATCGTCATTCAACTTCAATTAAAAAAAAGGAAGGTCTAAATCGGATAAAAATTTGATTCATCCACAAAAATGCAATTATGAAGCACTGTGCGTTTATTGTTCAGATAGAGTTTAGAAAAATCAAAAATCGGGCCCAAGGAATCACTGGAGAATTTACGCAGTGCCCACAAAAAAAAGTTTACATCGGATAAAAATCGTGACATATAGAATGATTTATCCGCAATAATCCAATTCTGAACTACTGTGCGTTTTTGGTTTACATAGAATTTTCACATCGAATTTTTATTTTATAATTCTTCAATCGGTTTTAAGAGATCACTGAAAACTTGATTCAACGTCAATAAAAAAAACTTCCATATAGTAAGAACAATTATATTAAAAAAACAATAAGTTTTTTCAATTTTTTTTGCTCGCTTTTTCAAAGTTATAACAAAAAAAAAACACTTTTTGTTCAAGGCTGAATATCTTGAAATTTATACATTATATAGAAAAAAATTCCAAATAAAAAAGTTTATTATTTGTAGAATAAGTATTTGCGAAGAATAAATAATCTTGGGTAATTTTTTTTCTTCATTTTTTAACATTATTATTAATGATTATTTTCTAACTTTTATACATAAAAAAATATGGTTACCAGATTTGCTACTACATTCTTTTATGTATAAAACATAGACAATATTAATTTTTTTAATGAAAAAAAAAGTTTTTTCTCCAAAATTATTTTTTCTTCACAAATACTTATTCTACATGTAGAAAAATGTGTTTCTTTTTCATAAATTTAAAACGGCTCAATAAAAAAATTTCATGTTGGGCTCATTTCAAAGAAAATACAAATAGGTGTCTATATTTTATTTCGATTTTTTTTAATCTACAAGTTCTTTAAAAAATTACACACTTTTTTGTGAGCAAAAAAAATGTTAAAAAATTATTGTTTTTTTTACTATGAAAAACTCAATTTTCAATTTTGCTGACAAACCCAAGTGTTCTGTTTCGTTTGCAGTATTTACAGCACTATTTGTTTCGGCATTTTTTATCTGATCCAATTGGATGGAATTGTAACTTTCAGTTAAATAGCTCGTATTAAATAATTATCATAGTGCATTTTTTGACCTTATTCATTAACAATTTATCTTTCTAATTTGAAAATGAACTTTTTGTTAAAATCAATCTTTTTTTCGTAGGAAATTAAACGGTTTCGAATAGAAGATTCATCCTTTTGAATTAAGAATTCATCTTTTTCGTTTAAAGAAATATCTTTCTTGTTAAAAAATTGGGTTTTTTGTTTAAAATTTAACTGTTTGGTTTACGTTTTAGGTCTTTACAAGTTAAAAGTTCAACTATTTTGTCAAAAAAAATCACTGTTTCGTCGAAAAAGCTCGTCCTATTCAGCTATTAAATTTGTTATCAAAATCTTATCTTTGCGAGTTTAAAATTCTACTATTTTGTTAAAAAATTATCTTTTTGTCAAAAACTAAACTGTTATAAATAGAAAGTTAATTTTTAAGCGAACCATATAGCATTAAAATAACAGATCAACTTTTAAGTTAAATAAACGAGTTTTTCAAAAAGCATTTCAAAATTTAAATAAATAGAACAATTTTGAATCTAAAAAGGTACATTGTTGGAAGACGGTTACATTTTTTTTAAAAAGTTTCTTTTCAACCATAAGAAAGAGAGGTTTTCAACCAGGAAGGATGATTTTAAAATTTAAAAGGATAAATTTTTAACAATATAGTTAAATTTTCGACAAAAAATAGTAACCTTAATTAAATAATAATTAGATTTTTCAAAAATAATTTCATTTTTATTAAAATTGTTGAATTTCTAACCAAAAGTTGAATTTTCAATCTACAAAGATAAAAAAAGTCTAAAATTCAAATATTTGAATGTTCAAGACAATCAAAATTTTTAGAAGACAGATAAATTTCCATAAAACAAGTTGATTTTCAATCAAGGAAGATGACTTTTCTACCACAAAATATTTTCAAGCAAAAAAATCGAATTTTTTTCGAAAAAAGACTTTTAAATCAGAAACGATGAATTTTTAACAAAAAATATAATTTTAAATCAAGAAAAGTGAGTTTATAACAAGATAATTGAATTATCAACCAAAAAGTTGAACTTATAACAAACAAAAATAATTTTCTATCCAAAAAGGAAAATTTAATTTAAAAATATATAATTTTTCTATCAAAGAATTGAATTTTCAAGCAAAAAGATTCAGCTACAATAAAAAAGATTAATTTTGTACCGAAAAAGAAGACTTTTTAATAAAATACATGAATTTTCTACCAAATAGTTGAGTTTTAACTTATATAATATTCAGGATAAAGTTTCAACCAAGAATAGAACAGTTAAATTTTCAAATAAATCTCAGATAAAAAATAACTTTAAATAAAAAAAACTAAATTTCAAAAAAAATTTTAAACTTTCAACCAAAAAGAAAGATTTTTAACTTATAAAATATACAAAATAAAGTTTAAACCAAATAGTTTAATTTCCTACAACACTGTTGAAAAAAATAAAGACTTTCACTGAAGAAAGAAATGAGAGTTTATCTAAATTGTTGAACCTTCAAGCCAAAAGACAAATTTTCTCTACAAAAATTTAATTTTCAAAGAAAAAAAAACGACTGTTCAGCAAACAATTAATTTCCCACGAAACTGATGCATATTTATCCAACAAAAATCAAATTTAAACCAAAAAAAATGATTTTTTCCCCTAAAAATGGAGAATTTTCAACTAAAAAAGATCAATCTTAAAAAAAAGTTGAGTTAAGTTTTCAATTAAAAAACTAATTTTAAACTAAAAAACAAGACTTTTTCACTCAGCAAAAAAATAATAATTTTTAAAAATGCAGTTTAACTTTTACCCAAGCAGTTAAATATTAAATTAAAAAAGAATAATTTTCAACAAAATAGTTTAAATTTCAACCATACACATAAATTTTGGACTAAAAATATAAATCTTAAAAAAAAAAATTTCTGAACAAAATGATTTAACCAAATCTTTCAAACAAAATAGTTGAATACTCGAATAAAGAAGAATCTTTAACCATAAAGTTTCATTTTCATAAAGAAATTCTACTAAAACAGTTTAGTTTTTAAATCAAAAAGGTAAATAATTTTCAAAGAAAAATAGTTTAATTTTCTGTTAAGAACGATTTTAGTTTACTTTTCACGATCTCTCAAAGCAGGATGAATTTCTATTTGAAAGAAAAAACTAATTTTCAGAAAAAAATTTTGAATTTTTATTCGAAAGGGATTTCAGTTAATTTTTCAAGATTAAAATATGAATTTTCAACAAAAATTAAATTTCTACAAAAAGAATTAAATTACCAATCCAAAAAAAAAAAACTGTTTTCAACCAAAAAGGATAAATTTTTTACAAAATAGTTGAATTCTCTACCAAATAGTTGCATATTTACTCAAGAAAGATAATATTTGTGATACAACAGAGACAAGAGTCTTTTTTAAGTTGAACTTTCACCCAGCAAATATTTCAGTTAATTTTTCAATCAAAATATAAATTTTGAACAAAATGTAAATTTTCTATGAAATAATTAATTTTTCAACAAAACAGTGGAATTTTTGATAAAAAAGTATGAATTTTTACAAAATAATTAAATTTTCAACCAAACGGTTTAATTTTTATCCGAGAAATATGGAATTTCTCTTCAAACAAATGAATTTCTGATTTAAAAAAAAATTGTTTTAAGATAGTGGAATTTTTGTCTATAGAAAGGATTTTAGTTCTCTTTTCAGTACCAAAATATTACATTTAAACCAGTAATTTTTTCATGAAATATAGTTGAATTTTCAACAAAACAGCAGAAATTTATCAAAAAGTGTGGTTTTTCAACAAAATTGTTGAATTTTCAAAAAAATAGTTGAATTTTCATCGAAGAAAGATAGAATTTCTCTTCAAACAAATGAATTTCTTATTTTAAAAAATTTGTTTTAAGATAGTGGAATTTTTGTCTATTTAGAAAGGATTTTAGTTCTCTTTTTAATACCAAAATATTGCATTTAAACCAGTAATTTTTTTACGAAATATAGTTGAATTTTCAACAAAACAGCAGAAATGTATAAAAAAATGTGGGTTTTCAACAAAATGTTAGAATTTTCAAACCAATAGTTGAATTTTTGTCCAAGTAAAATAAAAATTCTACCAAAACAGGTGAATTTTGAAATGAAAGATAAATTTTTATCCAAAAAGATTTCAGTTGACTTTAAAACACAAAAATCCGGATTTTATATAAAGAGTAAATTTTCCACGGTATAGTTGAATTTTCAACTAAACAGATGCATTTTTATTTAAGTGAGAGGCAATACTTCTACTAAGAAAGATTATTTTTAAATCAATAAAAGACAACTTTTCAGAAAAAGTAGTTTTAATCCAAAAAAGATTGCATTTGACTTACTAGCAACAATATGTGAATTTTAAACAAAAAGTTAATCTTCGTACGGTCATAAAGTAATCATAAGTGGTGATCACAAGCTTTTGTTAAAAACAATTAATTATTTATTAATGGTAAAAGACGTATTACACATGTTAAAGGAATTATATACACTTATTTACGACAAAGTTTTCAAAATACGACCGTATTTCTACTTCACGGTACGCTCAGGTGCATCTATGCAGGAAGATTGCACTTTCCAAGGTCACATCTCGTAACCAATTAGGGCTAGGACACTTTTTTTTTAACTTACGCCAAAATGACTTCACTTTCATTTAATCTTCAGTAATTTTGTCGTGGCATGCACAGGAAACGAGATATTTAAAAAAATTCTCTGTTTTCAGTCACAAATGCAAAAAAAAATTATTTTGAAACCTTGCAATTCCCAAAAGATTATGTCTAAAATACCTTTTTGTTTTTTAGATCTACGCAGATTTTTTTAGACTCTTTTTTATCCTCTGACATCATTAACGCAAACTAAAACGGACACGTTTTATTTTCAAAAACCTGAACGTCACTTTTTTGCCCGTAAAAGCAGGCAAAAACGGCCAACTTTGAGGGGCCATAACTAATTACCTATTATAGGTAAAACATTGTTCTTTTTTTGTAATTACAGAGAATTGAGTCAAATTTCACTCACCTGTGAAACACTATCCCATGGAATAATTAGGTGCGAAGGTACACAATGTTTTTTGAAACTTTGTGATTTTTCGCTGCGATAACTAAAAAATGGGGATTTTTCTATGTATCATAAATCGCAACTTATGGAAGATAGCAGATTATTTTATGAACAAAATTTCCTCATAATTTTGTCCTCTTTCTTTTTCCTGTTGAAAATTTTGCTCTAAATTGCAATGGAAATTATTTGTCTACGCAAATGTAACTTTTGGAACTGTTTTCAACACACAAAAGAATCCAGTTTGGCAATTGGTCTGCTCTAGCATTTTTATATGTCAAAAGGAACACCTTATCGAAACTTCCTTATCAAAAACATTGGAACTAGAGTTTTTTCGGGATTTCCACTTATTATTTTAACGTAATGCATGGACAATTATACTCTTCAGTCTTGCAGTCAGTCTTGTACAGTACAGTATAGCTATAGCTTATAGCAGATAGGCAAGTGGCCTTTGTAGCCTTGACCAGCGCCAGCGGTACGAAGATTCCGCGGCAGCCCTTTCCTTCGCTCTTTTCTCCAATGTGACGGACGGCTGCTCGCTTGATTAAACGATGAATAATGTGCCACTTGACGGGTTAATAAATATACCGCGTGCACGCTACAAAAATATAAGACAAGACAGCGAATGAGTTGAACTCACATGTGGTTAAAACGTCCGCTTTCTTCCAAGCAGAGGACAAGCAAAATACCAACGAATCAACGAATCAACGATGTTTTCTAGTCCACAGACAAAAGACTCAAACTCTCCAGCTTCTTTTCTTCAAAGCTGAATAGCTCATATTTTTTAAGGACCAAACCATTTTTCCCTTATTCTTGAAAATTATGTGACAAGTAAGGAAGAGGATATTTTGAAAAATGGTGACAGAAATTTTACAATTAGGAATAACATTGAGGCGGAAAAACAGGTCTTCGCGAATGTGTCTCCCTGTGTGGCTTTTGTGTTTTGCGAGCATGCGCGCCAGTAGATTTTTAGTCTCTCAGCGCAATAACTTTTGAGAGAATTGACAGATTGGATTGGCCTTTGGTATACAGGGATTCGTAGTACTCAAAAGAACGAACAATGTATCCTTATGCCTTTCTTCGATACAAAAGAATAAATAGAGTTATGGAATTTACAAAATTTAAAAAACAAAACGGAAATGAAAATTTTAAGCCAAACTTCGCACGATATGACAAAAAATCAAGAGAAGGAAAATCCGGTTTTTTTAAACACAATTTAATAAGGTTGTTGATGAGATATGTAGTTTTAGTTTAAATCGTGAACAATAACATCAAAAAATAATAATTTAATGGTTGGAAAAACGACGCAAGGTGCAAAAAAAATTAACAAACAAAAGTTGTACACCAAAAAGAAATCTATAAATTTTTATTGATAATTTCTTCATGGAAACCGTAGTTTTTGTTTTAATCGTAAAAACTGACCTTAAAAATAAAAAATAAAATTTTGTTTGAAAAACGGCACAGGGTACGAGAAAGATAATAGACAAAATTATTCACCCACAAAATGTGTACGAATTTGTTATTAATAATTTTTAAATACGACGAGTAGATTTTCTTCTAAACGTGAAAAATAAGATTAAAAATAAATAAATAAAGTTTTTGGAAAAACGACACAAGAGACGAAAAAAGAAAAATGCAGACAACAATTTTTCAATCAAAAAAGATCTATAACTTTGTTATTAACTTTTGTTATAAGAATACATTCGAAATAAAAAATTAACGTTTTGGAAAAATGACACAAGTTGCAACATCATTTTATTTAACAAAATTAGTTGCCTAATGACAAAGTTTTGTAGAAACACTTTATGCTAGGAGATGCGTATTTTTGGTTTAAATCATAAAAATAACATTCAAAATAAGAAAATAAATTTTGAACAAACAGTACAAGATAGAAAAATCGAAATTAGATAAAAGTTGTTCACGTAAAAAGAGGTACCAATTTTTTATCTGTAATGTTTTGATAAGAAGCGTAGTTTTTGTTTTAATCGTAAAAAATGACCTTGAAAATAAAATAAATTTTTTTTGAAAAACGGCACAGGGTACGAAAGATTAATAGACAAAATTTATTTACCCAAAAAGGATCTAACAAGTTGTTATTAAGAATTTTTAGATCGGACAAGTCGATTTTCTTCTAAACGTAAAAAATTAGATTAAAAATAAATTTTTGGAAAAACGACGGAAGAGACGAAAAAAGAAAAGTGAAAAGACAAAACTTGTTTAATCAAGAAAGAGCTACAACTTTGTTATAAACTTTTTTTTTATACGAATATATTGAAAATAAAATATATATATATATTTAGTTATTTATTTATATTTATGTTTGTAAATTACGAAATGCTAAATTTGAAAAATGTTATATTCCGCATTTAAGTCTGTATTAGGTACAAAGAACTCATGCTGGCTAGGCTCGGCGACAGCAGTTTGGCTGAGTGGAAGCCGCGTAGTGGGGGAACCATATGCAGGTAGCTAGGGCGGATTTGACCATCGCACCGACATATACATCATAAAGCTTCTTCCAATAACAGGTTAAATGTGCCATAAAAAAATCTGCCTGCCGCGCAGACACATTCTTATCGCGCACTGCGCGAGCAGCTCTCCAGTTTCAGCGCGCCTAGGTGCGCGTCTGTTGGTTCTCGCTCGTCGCGCTCGGTAATATATAATAATATCTTATATAATAATTTAATAATAAAAATATATATAATAAATTCAGAATAAATTTAGAATAAAAAATTCAGGAGAATAATCATTCTTCAAAACGCTTGACGCGTTTTAGACATTTAAAAAAAAACCATACAGCCTTAAAAAATTCATTAAATTACTATCTAACATTTTATTGTTGTTTTGAAGTTATTAATTAAATAAATTTGTACCGTGAATTAATTTCTTATGGTATTTATTAAATATTATAACGTAAAATAGCTGCGTTTATGATTTTCCTTTCCCAAGTTATATTTTAAAATATTAAAACTGATTAAATTCCAGGAAAAAGGTGTGTTCATATTTTAAATGAAGCACATTATATAATAAATTTAGTCATTTAACAAACAAAACAACTATCCTTAAATTTAAAGTAGATAATTTCGTTTGCAGGCCTTGGACTCAGTTCAGAATTGATCTTTTCTAATTAAAAATTTTATTATTTGGCTCAAATTTGAATTTCTTTGTGGAAAATTCAACAATTCAGTTGAAAAATCATACTTGTTGGTGAAAAATGAAACTATTTTCGTAAAAATTCGTCTGTTTTGCTTCAAAATTGACTCTTTTATTAAAAATTCAACTGTTTTGAAGAAAATCTGTATTTTCGGCTCGAAAATTCAACAATTTGGTACAAAAATTAATTAATTGATTAAAAATGTATTTATTTTGACAGTTCACCATTTTGGTATAAGATGAATTTTTTTCTTAAAAATGAAAATGTTTTATTAAAAATTAATTTATGTTGGTTAAAACCAAAAACACTTTTTATTTTAATTTAAAAACTTTTTTGGTTAAAACATCAACTACTTATTACACTTTGCGTTAAAAATTCACCATTTAAGTTGAGAATTCCACTGCTTGTTTGAAAGTTAAATTACTCTCTTAAAAGTTATTTTTTTGGTTCAAGATTCATAAGTTTAGTTAAAAATTATTTTTAACTGAAAATTTAACTACTTTGTTAAACATTTTGTTAGACAAGTAATCTGCCTTGTAGAAAATTTAGCTAATTGTTAAAAAAATTTATGTATTTTGGTGAAAACTCGTCTTTTCTGGTAGAAAATTAATGTTCTGTTAAAGTTCGTTTTCATTTTTTACACAAATTAGGTTTTTTATCTGAAAATTAAATACTTTCTTTAACATTCAACTGTTTGTTTAAAAATCAACTTCGATAGACATTCAACTTTTTGGTATTCAACTGATCTTTTTTTACGTTAAAAAATTACACTATTGAGTTACATTCCTTAGGAACTTGTGTCACATCCTTGGCTTAAACTATTTAGTTAAACATTTTTTGTATTTGTTGAAAATTCGTCTTTTTGGTTTAAAAAAAGCTTTGTTCTTGGTTGAAAATTCAACTATTTCCTTGAAATTGATGTATTTTGTTCAAAATTCGTATTTTTGGTAAAGAAAATTAATTTTCTGCATTGAATTGTTTTATTTCTGATCAAAACTCATTTCCTAAACAGAAAATTGAACTATTTGATTTAATATATTACTGTATATAATTTCTAATTATATATAGTTACATAATAGTTCTAATTTTTATTAACAATTTATCTTGAAGCTCTGGAGTAATAAAAATTAATAAAAGGAATTCATTTCAAAAGATAATACGAAATTGATTGTCAAAATGTCATGATTTTAATTTATAGCGTAAGTATAACGAATAGAATATTTTCTTAAATTCGGGAATAAAAAAAGTCTACTTCATAGTATTTATTGATCAAATTATTTATAAATCTTAAACTCACTAGAATTCGTCTCTGATAAGACTGAAAGAGAAAAATTAATTCCTTTCCTAAAAAAGTTTAAATTTGGAATTTAAAAACATTAACAACAATAACAATCCTAAAAATAATTGTTTATTGTTGATTTATTTGTTTTTGAGAAATCTGTTAATAAAAATCGTAATTATTTTTAGATATGTACAGTATTTAATTGACTTGCGGTAATATTTAATGTAGAAACTAAATTTTCCAGTGAGCAAAACCCAAAAATAGACGATTTGTTTATTAAATTATTGAAAGATTTCATTTTTGTAATCAAAGATTACTTTTAAAATGATGACGCTATTAAGGTTTAAATGGAAATAAAAAAATCTTTCTTTGAATAGGATAACCAAATTGAATATTTTTGTTTAGTTTTAAATAAAAATAATAATTGTTGATTATAAAAAGTTTGTGTTAAGCTAAAAGTTATAAAAGAAACAATAATCTTATGCCAGTTCGATGAAAGATACTCAATTAAAAATCCGAAGAAAAAAATTTGTATTAGGATGAATATTTTCATGAAGGAGAAAGTCAATTCGTTAAATGCATTCTTTCTTTTCAGTTGCATGAATTGGCAGGCGTATAATAATACTTTTTCACGGAAGAATATCGGATTGCTTTAGCCTGCAAAGTTTGTGGTTCATTATTCATCATTTATTCATCGATCACTTTATAATTTTTTTAAAAATGTAAACACCCTTTCGTTTCGTGCATTGGTTACAGAGAAATATATCAAATTAGCAATAAATCAAGTTGTCTTACACCAGTCACCTTTAAGTTACTTTAAGTTCCTGACAACGCAAAATTCTGACAAGTTCAATTGTCATTAATTATTGCGTTTGAATTCCCCTTTAACTTGCAAGCCTTACTTTCGAAATTTGGATTTCGAATTCTCCCTGCACACTTTAAAATTGAACTTTCTTTTCACAGTTAAATGCTTTTTTATAATTAAATATTATTAATATAACATGATAAGAATTTTGACATTCAAAATAAACTTCTATGAATATATATTATCTATAAACTTTACATGATGACTTGAGCAGCTCTTCGCCTGGGGTGATTGCTAGATAGGTTGATCAACTATCTGAGCCTAAGCAATGTTGCGGAATGAATGTTTTATTTAAATAAAACAACATGAAAATTTTAGATCAAT
>NC_046662.1:65790202-65795689 GCF_010883055.1 Belonocnema kinseyi | reverse complement strand
CCCCACCCGCATACATTACCGTCTCCCACAATTTCCTTCCTTACCGAGTGAGTCACGCTTACCCCGAAAGGGATATGGCTTAATGTTACAATAATAATAATAAAAAAGTGGGGGCATTCCAAAACGACGTCGCCTAAAAGGTAGGGGGGGAAGGCTAACAGGATTTGTGGCTTAGGTGGGGGAAGAGGTAACGCAGAATGTGATATAACAATGGAAATTATAAACGATCTTTCTCCTAAATTACTCCCTTTCCCCTCTTTTTAAAAATCCTCCTTTTTCCTCTGTTTTTAAGAAAGTTCCCCTTTTTCTCGTTTTTACGCTTAAATTCTATTTCGTTAAAATTTGATCTTTTTGGGGGGGGGGGGGCAATAAAACTATTAAATCTTTCATTAAGAATTCATTTTTTTTTTTTATTAAAAGTTGAAATAATTTGTTAAACATTCAATATATTGGTGAGAGATTTAACATTTTTCTTGAAAATCGTTTCTATTTTAAATAATTCTTGTGGTTGAAAATTTAACAATTTCATTATTGGTTGAAGATTAATTGTTTTTAGTGCCAATATCAGCTATTTGTTTTAAAATGATTTTTTGTACGGAAAATTCACCTGTTTTTATAGAAAACTCATATTTTGGTTTGAAAATTCAACTGTTTTTTTTTTATTCGAATTTTGGGTTAAAAAATCTATTATTTTTGTAGAATATTCAAATATTTGTTTGAAAATTAGGTGACAATTAAACATGAAATTTTTTGTCGAAAATTCATATTTTCAGGTTGAAAAATCAACTAGTTTGTTTAAAATGTGTCTTTTGGGTTGAAAATTATATTCTTTTTATAGAAAAATCAACTATTTTGTTGAAAATCGACTGTTCGTTAAAAATTAACATTTTGATTAAAAATTCAGATGTTCATGCTAAAAATGATCATTTTTGTAGAAAATTCATATTTTTTGGGTTTGAAAATTCATCTTTTTCAGAAAATTCAACTGTTATGCAGAAAATTCGTCGTTTTGGCTAAGCAATTGAATGCTGATATAAAGTAAATTTTTTGGTTGAAAATTCATATTATTAGGTTAAATATTCAAAAATTTTGTAGACAATGTGCCTCTATAGCTTGAAAATTGAAAAATTTCGTTGAAATTGTTTTTTCCTTTGCTAAAAAATCTTTCTTGGTTAAAAGTTCAAATAATTTGTTCATAATTCGCCATTTTAATGTAAAAAGTCAACTCTTTTTGTCGAAATTTTTCATTTCAACAATATTTTGTCCGAAACTCATCTTTTTTTGCCAAAAATTTAACTTATTTGATGAACATTCGACTTTTTAAACAGATAATTCTTACCTTTCAATAGAAAATTTAATTGTCTTCTAACAAATTCAACTAGTTTGTCTATAATTTTTCCCTTTGCTTAATAGTTTAATTGTTTGTTTGCAAATGCAAATGTTTGTTTGTTAATTAATTTCGATGTTGTTGAAAATTCAAATATTTTTGTTCAAAAGTCATCTTTTTTGTTAAATAAATTCAAATGTTTTGATTTTGTTGAAAATTTGTCTATTTTTTAAATAGGAAATTTAAGACTCGAATCGAATAATCGGGCGAGTGCGTGAAACGCGTATAAGTATTGTCCAAGCAGTTGACATATGTCATCATAAAAAAAAGGTTTATTACTTCGGGATCTACCTCTCTTAGTGAGTGTAACGAGTGTCATGAGCTGTATAAAGTTGTATACAACATTCTCGAGAGGATTGCGGATAATCTTTCAATTTCTGTGTACTATTTCCATAAGGATCTTCATTATCATACATCTCCTCCTCTTGCTGCTCCATCTTATTATTCATCTCCTCCTTCTCCTCCTCCTCCTCCTTCCTCTTCCTCCTTCTCTTATTATGTCTTCTCCTCCTTATTTTTCTCCTCATACATCTTCCCCTCATTCATCTCCTCCTCCTCCTCCTGTTTTATCGCCTCTTCATCCACCTTCTTCTCATTTCCTTTATCTGCCTCCTGCTCCTCTTCCTTATCTATCTCCTGCTTAACGATACGTTCTAAATGATACTTTAAGTACTTTTGAAATTCTACTTTTTAAGCTAATAGCTATTTAAGCTGCACATTTAGCTTTTCTTATTTAAAAATCTGCAAATCTTTCAGAGATTTGTTGTATGTGCACAAAGCTCTGGCCTTGTTGCTCTGTTGACCACTGAGTCACTGACACTTCCTAAGTCTACGAGCAAGATTTGATTAAATCCCGTAAGATTTCTTCTCATGCACTGCTCCAAAGAGTCAAATACTCATAATTAAGTGCATTGCACGAGAGGCCAGTCCTGTTGGAAAGTTTGCAGATGAACGGCTGCGCCAGAGTCCGGCTGCCTGCCTCAAGAGGAGACAATTGATAAAGGCAAATTGACGACGGCGGTTAATGCCTATTGAGAATTCAACGAGCCTGGAACAAGGCTTGTAATTGTTTATGATCTGCAAAGGAGAGACAAACGCCGCCCATTGGATATCACGCTATTCAATGCTTGCGATAAAATAATCTTCCGTCGTATTTTTTATTAGAGCTTATAAATACATTTACCAAATTTCCTCATAAGAAGTCAAGAACCTTACTTTAAGAAGAGCAAAAGTTATTGTCAACAAAAGAGGATCTATTTTAGTAACTGGCGTCATTCATAATAGGTTGAAATATGTTTTCTTTCGTCAAGTCTATAATAATCAAGACTACAAAAATATAATTATAAAATTTAATATTAGTTAATAATTCAAATGCAAAATTAAATGACAGGGAATTTTACCTATTTAAATTTTTATTTTAACTTTTAAACAAATCTAAATTTAGGGAGGTTATATTATATTATATTCAAAATAATACAAAAGAACTGTAAATAGAAATACAGAAAAAGAAAATCCTGCAACTACATGAGCTCGTACAGTGTATCATTATTTTTCTGAAGAGGCACTCTTTTCTTTCTTGGGTTACGAAAAATACATTTGCGCCTATATCTTTTGGACACTTCCAATGAAACCCTATAAAATCTTTCAAAATCTTTGATATCCTTGAAACCTTTAAATTCAAAATCACTGAAAATCTTTTGAAATCTATTAAAATTGTTCAGAATCTCGTAATATTCCTTAAACTATTTAAATCGTAGAAATCCTTTTAAATCCAGTAAAAATCCTTCGAACTCCTTTTCATATCCCGTAAAATTTCTTAAAATATATTGACATCCTTTAAATTTCTTTAAATCTCTTACATTTTTTTTTTTCTATTAAACTCCTTTAAAATCCTTAAATGACATTAAATTTTTTCAATCATCATCTTAAAACAGAAATTTTCTTTATCATCATTTGAAATCCAGGGAAAGCGCTCAGAAAACCTGAAAATTCTGAAAATATAGTGAAATTGTAGAAATTATTAAAGATTTCACGGAATACATTACAAATTTCACAAGATCCGTGGAATATCTTTGCCATTCCATAAAATTCGTTAAAATGCATTGAAAAGGCTTCAAATAATTTTGTAACTAATAAAAATCCTTGAAATGTGGTGAAGACGCAGAAACTCCTTCAAACCCTTAGAAATTTTTAGAGACTTAAAACTTCTCAAAACCAATTAAAATTACTGAAAATTCCTTAAAATTCTTTGCAATATTTGAAGTCCTTTTGAAATCTCGTAAAAATTCTTCAATTCTAGTGAAATCGTAGAAAATCATTTAAATCCGTAGAAACATTTGGGATGTCTGAAATTTTTTCAAACCCGTTAAAATTACTGGAAATTCTTTAAAATTTTTAAAATCTCTTAAATCTTTTGAATTTACGTGAAAATTGATTGAAGTCAATGGAAATTTAGTAAAATCGTAGAAATTTCTTAAAATATATAGAAATCCCTAGGGATATCTTGGATTTTTTTAAAGGAATAAAGCTTTAATGACTTGTCTTTGAAAATTTCTGCAGAAATTTCTGTTATAGTTTAAAAAAATTTAGAAACGGTTTCTGCTTAAAGCTTTAGTAACGCGTTTTTTAAAACTTCTATAGAAATTTTCTGTTACCCTTTAGGAAAATTCAGAAACGGTTTCTGCATAAAACTTTAGTTGCGCGTCTTTGAAAATTCCTACAAAATTTTCTGTTACAGTTTAAGACATTTTAGGAATCTTTTCTGCATAAAGCTTTTGTGATGCGTCTATGAAAATTCCTACAGAAATTTCTGTTAAAGTTTAGGAAAATTTAGAAACGTTTTCTGCATAAAGCTTTAATGTCGCGTCTCTGAAAATGCCTACAGAAACTTCTGTTAAAGTTTAGGAAAATTCAGAAACGGTTTCTGGATAAAACTTTAGTTGCGCGTTTTTGAAAATTCCTTCAAAATATTCTGTTGCAGTTTAAGACATTTTAGGAATGTTTTCTGCATAAAGCTTTGATGACGCGTGTCTGAAAATTCCTACAGAAATTTCTGTTAAAGTTTAGGAAAATTTAGAAACGTTTTCTGCATGAAGCTTTAGTGTCGCGTCTCTGAAAATTCCTACAGAAATTTCTGTTAAAGTTTAGGACAATTTAGAAACGGTTTCTGCATAAAGCTTTAGTGTCGCGTCTCTGAATATTCCTACAAAAAATTCTGTTACAGTTTCAGAAAAATTAAAAACGGTTTCTGCATAAAACTTCCGTGACGGGTCTTTGAACATTCCTATAGAAATTTCTTTGGCTATATAGGAAAATTTAGAAACGGTTTCTGCACAAAACTTTAGTTGCGCGTCTTTGAAAATTCCTACCAAATTTTCTGTTAGAGTTTATGACATTTTAGGAACGTTTTCTGCATTAGGTTTTGGTGACGCGTCTCTGAAAATTCCTACAGAAATTTATGTTTAAGTTTAGGAAAATTATAAACGGTTTCTGTATAAAGCTTTAGTGACGCGTCTCTGAAGTCTGAACATTCCTTCAGAAATTTCTGTTACAGTTTAGGACATTTTAAGAACGTTTTCTGCATAAAGCTTTAGTTAAGCGTCTCTGAACATTCCTTCAGAAATTTCTGTTACAGTTTTAGAAAAATTGAAAACGGCTTTTGCATAAAGCTTTCGTGACGCGTCTTTGAAAATTCCTACAGAAATTTCAGTTACAGTTTAGGAAAATTTAGAAACGGTTTCTGTATAAAACTTTAGTGACACGACTTTAAAATTCCTACAGAAATTTTCTGTTACAGTTTAGGAAAGAATAAAAACTGTTTCTGCATAAAGCTTTAGTAGCCTGTCTCTGAAAACTCCTACAGAACTTTCTGTTACAGTTAAGGAAAATTTAAAAACGCTTTCTGCATAAGGCTTTAGTGACGCGTATTTGAAAATTCCTACAGAAATTTCGAACTGAGTTCATTATCTAAAGCTCAGAGTATAATTCTTGTTAAAGGAACTACAGTCTGTCAAGTTAAAGCGTGGGTGGCTTTACTCGCAGTCGGTAAGGTGTATCGACATGATTTTTGTGTCAAAATATTAAGAAGAGCTCCCTCTTTC
>NC_046662.1:65742960-65790102 GCF_010883055.1 Belonocnema kinseyi | reverse complement strand
GACAAATTGGAAAAACTGATCGTGTCAATGTTTTCTCGCAATCCTTTACTAACAAAATACTAACAGAAAAGCATTTTGCTCGACACCTTGACAAATGTAATTGCATGTAGAAACATGCGTTTAAATAAAATATTTTACCAAAAAAGTTACCCACGCTTTAACTTGACAGACTGTACATGTAGGATCTGTCATCTTTATGGCATACTTGAACCATTTGAACGCACTGTAATGTACTAAAACTATGCAATAAAACTCTTTTCATGTACAAAACACTCCTCAGTGAAAGGATTAATAAAGTGATTATATACGGCTATAATAATAATAAAAATAATGTATATTTGCGATAAATAGCAAACTATAGGGTGGGTATATCCCACGATGACATGCGAATTGCCTATAAATTTTCACTCTAAACTCTGAAGAGAGTCATCTCACTAACATCGCTTGTTGTCTTACTCTTTGTCTTTCTTGTCATCACTCAACTAACTCTTCACCTCAAAAAGTACCTACAACCAGGAAAATATATTATAAAGACGTTTTGCGAAAAATTTTAGATTGTCTGTGACTCTCAGCGTTGTGATAGGTCACTTTGTGGTTACACATAGAGTAACTATGAGTATATGAGTGGAAGATAAAGAGCCTGGAATTGCCATAACTTGTTCCAGTACTGTTATGGCTGAAATAACTTCAGTTTATGGCAAATTAACATAACTGAAAATAGGTTTACATTGTAAGATAGTTTACAATGCTATCAAACAGTGTTTAAAACCTTACGCCTTAGGAGAACTTTGTTAGACAGTATTGTCTACCGTTACGGAATTTTCCATAAAACTACCCGGTTAAGCATTCATCTGGAGATATTATTACGGAATTTTCCGTAACGTTTGAAGTCCTTTTGAAATTCTGTAAAAATCCTTCAAATCTGGTAAAATCCCAGAAATTCATTAAAACCTGTAGATATTCTGGTGAACCTTTATGGAGAGAAACGATTGAAACTTGAAATTTATTTAAATCTGTCAAAATCCCTTGATATTTTATAAAATTCTTTGGTAAAATTCTTTTTCTGCAAAATCGTAGTCAATAAAATCCCTACAAATTGTTGGGAATCTCTTGAAACTTTCTTCAAATCCGTCAAAATCCTTTAAAATACTTTAAAACTTTTCGAAATTCTTTTTAATTCACGTGAAAATTCGTTGAAATCTTTTGAAATCTTTGGAAATTGTTCAGAATCCATTTTAATTCTTTAAATTCGGATGGAATAATATAAATCCATTAAAAGACGTGGAAATCCTTTTAAAACCTATTGAAATTTAACCAAATCCGTTAAAATCCCTTGAAATCTTGTGAATACCTTTTAAATCTCTTGTAATCATAGAAATCATTCAACTTCCTTGGAAATCCTTGGGAATCTCTCGAAATTGATTAAAGCCAGTTAAAATAATATAAATCCTTGTAAAAATCAGTGAAAACACTTATAATTTGGCAAAATCGTAGAAATTCATTAAAATTCTCGGGAATGTTTTTAAATTTCTTTATTTCCATTAATATACCCGAGTAAAAATGCTTCGACTTGAGTTCGACTTGAGTTCGACTTGGTTATGTCTTGAGTTCGCCTCCAAGACATCAATGTCTGGCTGCGTCTCAAAACTGAGTCGAGACATAGGCCTTCGTCTTACTTTTATGGCCAAGACAGCTAAAACGGCGTTTACTTGTCAAAAGTCGAGCCTTGGCTTGGCTTAGAGTTTGACTCAAGAGGAGCCTTGTCTTGGCTGAGATTATCGAGCCTTTTTTGGCTTATAAATGAGATTAAAATTGATGAATGAAACATTTGTAATTATTAAATTAGTTATTTCTAATTTAAAAATTCAGAATCGGTGGGTCTAAACGAGTATAACCCTTAAAAATTTTCTTCAAAAAAATAAAAATTATAACTTTCTAGAAGGTTCTCCTAAGCCGTTAGAAATAGGTAAAAACAAACATAATTTTCGGTATCATCGTCAAACAAGTATAATACAAATAACAATCCGTAAATAAGTTGATTTAATATGTATATTGTATAAAAATATACAAGATTGTTCAATCATTAACAAAGATTGGCTTATGACTGTCAGAATTACCCTTTTTGTTAGGGCAGGTATAAGCTTGAGATTATAAGCCGCACGTGCTGAAGTCATAAAAATTCGACTCAAGAGATAAATTTATGTCTGCAAGATATAAAAACTTGTCTCCAAGAAATAAATTAAAGTCTGCCACCATCTCAAAACTGAGACATGCTCAAGTCGAACTTTCCGACTTTAGCATGTCTTGATTGAGGGCTATTGAAGTCGAACTCAAGTCGAAGCATTTTTACTCGGGTATCCCTTGAAATTGTGTAAAATCATTGGAAAGCGTTTAAATTCACTTTAAAATTTTTTGAACTTTTTAAAAATCCATGGAAATCAATTAAAATACCTTGAAGTTCGTTAAAATTAGATGAAGTCTTAGAATTTCCTGAAAATTTAGTTAAAATTCCTGAGAAACCGTTAAGGTCCTCTTGTAATCGCGTGAAAATCCTTCAAATATGATAGCAGCATAGCAATTTCTTTAAATACACACCAATAATAGGGAATGTCTTTAAAGTTTTTCGAATCCGTTCAAAAGATTTAAAAATCCTCAAAATCCTTTGAAATTTTTTCAAATCCATAGAAATAATTTTAAATCCCTTGAAATCTCATAAAAATCCTTTAAATTTGTTTAAATCATAGAAATTTTTTGAATTTTAATTCTTTAAATTTCTATGAATCCGTGAATCGAAAAGTTGAATTTCCAACAAGCAGAAATGATTTTTTAACAAAATATTTACTTTTTTAACCAAAAAGAAAAATTTCAACAATAAAATGAATAATAATGTACGAAAATAATCAATTAAAAAAAAAGCAGTTTAACGAAGTAGTTAAATTTTTAACAAAAAAGACCAATTTTCGTTAAGAAGATCTGTTTCATTTTCAATTAAAACGATAAATATTTAACAAAAAAAAAACTAATTTTGAACCAAAATAGATGAATTGTCAACAAAGAATGTAATAGTTGAAGTTTCGCACAAAAAATATTTTTATTTCAAACGAAAAACAATTGATAGTTTAGTTAAAAAATATTTTTATTATAAATAAAAAACAGTGTAATTCAATCAATAACGACGAATTTTCAACACAATAGTGGAATTCTCTAGTAAATAGCTCATTTCTAAACTAAAAAATATCACTTTTCAAACAAAATAGATAGTTTAATTTTCTATTAATACAATTAATTTTCATCATAAAAAAGAAATTTTTTTTTTTAATAGTTAAATTTTCATAAAAATACGATTTTTAATATAAAATAAAAAATCTACAATTCTTCAACTATGAAATGAACTTTTAGCAAAGTAGCTAAACTTTCAATCAAGTAATTGAATCTTTAGTAAAAAAGGTAAATTTTCAACAAAAAATGTAATAGTTGACGTTTTATATATAAAATAATGTAATTCTAAATAAAAAAAAATGAAATTTCAATCAAAAAATATTTTTATTTTATATAAAAAACAATGGAATTCATCCAAAAAGAATGAATTTCCAAGGAAACAGTACAATCCTCCACCAAATAGTTAAATTCCTTAATAAAAAGATCAATTTTAAACTAAAAAAGTTGAAAGATAAATTTTCTGTTAAATAAATAAAAAAACAGATGATATTCGATCCAAAAATATTTGTATTTTATATAAAAAAAAATAGAATTCATCCAATAAAGACGAATGTCCCCCAAAAAATAGTGGACTCCGCAATCAAATAGTTGAATGTTTAAATAAAAACATAAATTTTAAACCAAAAATGGAACAGATCAAATTTCTGTTAACATCATCAATATTTTTTAAAAACGATTTTTAACAAAATAGTTCAATTAGAACAATTTTCAAATAGAATGATGAATCTTGAACAAAGAAATTAATTTTTATCAAAGTAGTTCAACTTTCAAACTAGTAGTTGTATTTTTGGTAAAAACAATGACTTCTAAACAAAAAAATTTAATAGTTGTTGTTTTATATTCAAAATATTTTTATTCTAAATAAAAACACAGATGATATTTCGATCCAAAAATATTTTTACATTATTTCAAGAACAGTGGAATTTAACGAAAAAATGCAAATTAAAAAAAAGTTGAATCCGCAACCAAATAGTTGAATTTTTAAATAAAAAGATCAATTTTCGACAAAAAATGAAACAGTTCAATTTTCAATTGCCAAAATTAATTTTGACTAAAATAGTTCAACTTTTAACCCAGTAGTTAAATTTTCAATAAAAATGATTTTTAAATAAAAAATCTAATAGTTTATACCATTGTTTCAAGAAAAAATCTTTTCAGCTCTACCAACTTTTACTTTCGCGAAAACTAGCCTTTGATCAAAGTAAAATTGTAATTATACCCCAAGCACAACTTTCTTATTCGAAATAAGTCTCGATCTGCAATTAGGACCTGCATCTAATAAAGTTTTAAAAATTTTCCTCCTCTAGAATTGGATCCTGGAAAACTTAATTTGAAAAAGGAAATTGAAGTGTGCAAAAAGTCCAGGAAGTGTTCGTTTGAGTTTGTCCGAGTTCTGATGAAAGTCTCTATTCTCGGTGCGGTTTATATGTATGGTAAAATTTCCTTACTTTTGTTTACTGCAAAGTTTTTTCATTATTTTCAATTGTGGTTGAGTGAATCTAATCTAACTGAAACATTGAGTTGGAACTGTGCTCGTGACCGGCGGTAAAAAGTTGCTACTGATGCTGATCGCACTGACTTCAGACTACATTTATATTCCTGCTTGTTATCATCTTGCTTGAGTAACTAGAGTAATAAACTCTGCGAAAGAGGCTCTAAAAGGATGCGCTCATTAACCAACAGTTACTGGAATCGTGACTCTGCCTTGTACTACTTGAAATATTTGAAATCCTTTAGAAATTCCCTGAAAATCCTTAAAAACCGTTGAAATCCTTTGCAACTCTTTAAAATTAATTTCCATCGGATAAAATCTCTTGAAAAGCCTTAGAATTGAGGTGACAATTTGATGAAGTATTTTTAAATCCATGAAAATCTTTCAGAAGTCCTTAAAAATCATTAGAAGCTGTAAGATTCCCTAAAATACTTCAAAATTCTTTTAATTCCTTCATGATCAATGCGAAAATTTATTGAAATTCATGAAAATCGTACAGAATCCTTTGAAACTCCTTAAAATCTGTTAGAATTCTAGAAACTCCTTAAAATTCGTTAAAATCCTTTGGAATTTCCTAAAATTTTATCCCATTCGATAAAATCCATCGAAATCCCCTAAAATGCTTTCGATTCCTTTAAGATCAAAGCGAAATTCAATTGAAATCTTTTGAAATCCATGATAATCGTGCAGACTGCTCTGAAATGCCTCAAAATGTTGTGAAATCGTTAAAGCTTCCTTAAAATCCGTTGAAATCCTTTGGAAATTTATTAAATTAATTTCCACCGGATAAAATATCTTGAAAAGTCCTTGAATTCATGTGAAAAGTCGATTAAATATTTTTAAATCCATGAAAATCCTTCAGAAGCCTTAAAAATCATTAAAATCCGTTAAAATCCTCTCAAATACTTCAAAAATCTTTTAATTCCTTCATGGTCAATGTGAAAATTTCTTAAAATCCATGAAACCCCAGCAGGTTTCTTTGAAATTCCTCAAAATCAGTTAAATTTTAAAAATTTGTTGAAATCCTTGGCAATTCTTGAGATTTTTTTCAATCTGATAAAAATGTTTGAAATCCCTTGGAATTCACATAAAAATACATTGACCCAATCATCCTTACAATCTAGTTGAATCTTAGAATTTTCTTCAAATCCTATAAAACCCCCTTAAATACTTAACAATTATTTTTAATGCTTTGAGAATAACGCAAAAATGTCGTTGAAATTTAAGAAAATCGTACAGAATCTTTTGTAATTCCTCAAAATCAGTTAAAATCGTAAAATTCCTTAAAGTTCATTGAATCCTTTAGCAATTTTAGAAATTTTTTTAATGTTTTGAAATCTGTTGAAATCCCTTGAAATTCACGAGAAAATTCATTGACATTTCGTAAAATCCATGCGAATTGTTTTGAATTCCTAGAAATCTGATAAAGTAAAATCATAGAATTATCTTTAAATACTATAAAATCCCTTGAAATCCCTTTAAATTGTTTTCATTTCTTTAAAATTAACGCGAAAATTCATTGAAATCTTTTGAAATCTATAAAAAAATGCTCAAAATCTTTTGAAATTCCTTAATATCTTTTTAAATCACAGACATTCTTAAACCCCCTCACAATGCTTTAGAATATCTTGAAATTTCTTCAAAATTGATAAAATCTCTTGAAATTCTTTAAAATTCACGTAAAAATTCTTTGAAATCTTTAAAAATTCATGAAAATCGTTCAGAATCCTTTGAAATTCCTCAAGACCTGTTAAAATCCTATAAATTTCTTCAAATCCGTTAAATTCTTTGGAATTTCGTGAATTTTTGTCCCTATTTAATACCATTTCTCGAAATCCTTTAATTTAATTGGAAATCTCTTGAAAATTCTTAAATTCTGTTAAAATCGCTTAAAATACTATCAATCCTTCAAAATTCACGTGAAAATAAATTTAAAAATACATGGAAATATTTCAAAATCTGTGTCAATTTCTTCAAATCTGGCAATATCGTTGAAATTCCTTAAAAACCCTTGAAATCCTTTAAAATTTCCTTAACATTTTTGAAATCTGTCAAAAATCCTTGAAAGCCTTTGAAATTATTTCGAAATCTCGTGAAAATCCTTCAAATCTGTCTAAATCGTAGACAAATCGTCTGCAATGTTTTGAAATCCTTTTGGTACCTTTGAAATCTTTCGAAATTTCTTCAAATCCGTTAAAATCCGTAAAAAGCTTCTAAAACCCCTTAGAAATCGCAGAAAAATCCTTACAAAGAACTGACGACTTCATAGAAATTCATTAAAATCTTAACTAATGTCTTGCAATTTTTACAAATCTGTAAAATTTCCTTCGAAATTCCTTAAATTCCCTTGCAATCCTTTGAAGTTCTTTTGAACCGTCGAAAATCGTTCGAAATATGTACCATCAAATCGGTTGATATCGTAGACATTTCTTAAAAATCGTTGAAATCCTTTTGAATTTACCCACCTTTCTTGAAATCTGTTAAAATCTTCTAAAAATCTTAACAAATCCCATAAAAATCCATTGAATCTTGCGAAAACCATTCAAATCTGTTGAAATAATAGAATCATTTCAATTGCTTGGAAATCTGCTAAAAACGTAGAAATCCTTAAAATCCGTAGAAATACTTGGCAGTGTCTTGAAATTTCTGAAAATTCATTAAAACCCTGTTAAATAATTTTGAAATTCTAAAAAAAACCCCTCAAATCTAGCAAAATCGTAGAAATTCCTTAAAATCCTATGAAACCTCATAAAATTTCTCTAAATCCGTTCAAATCATTAAAAAATCCTTTAAAATCCGTAGAGACCATGTAAATACTTCGGATTCTGTTCAGCAAAAGAAATCTCGTAAAAACCATTTAAATCTGTTGAAATCGTAGAAATCCTTTCAATTCCTTGACAATCCTTGCAAACCTCTTGAAACTTCTTAAAATCCGTTGAAATCCTTTTTAAATTTAGTGTGAATTCCTAAAATCTGGTGAAAGCGCAGAAATTCCTAGAAATCCATAGAGACCGTGCAAATCGTTCGAAATCTATTCAGCTGTCTTTAAATACATTAAAATCAACAAAAAAATCTCGTGAAAACCATTTAAATCTGTTGAAAATATAGAAATTCTTTCAATTCCTTGAACATTCTTAGAAACCTCTTGAAACTTCTTAAAATCCGTTGAAATCCTTTTAAAACCTAGTGTAAATTCCTAAAATCTGGTGAAAGCGTAGAAATTCCTTAAAATCCGTAGTGACCGTGGAAATCCTTCGGATTCTATTCAAATGCCTTTGAATCCGTTTAATCCATCAAAATCCTTTGAAATCCTTTCGAAAGCCTAAGAAAATCCCTGAAATCTGGTGAAATCGTAGAAATTCCTGAAAATCAGTAGAAAACATGGAAATCCTTCGGAATCTAATACAATGTCTTTAAATCCGTTAAAATCCATTGAAATCTCGTGAAAAGCATTTAAATCTGTTGAAAATATAGAAATTCTTTTAATTCTTTGAAAATCCTTGAAAACCTCTTGAAACTTCTTAAAATTCGTTGAAATCCATTTGAAACCTAGTGTAAAATCCTAAAATCTGGTGAAAGCGTAGAAATTCCTTAAAATCCGTATAAATCCTAGACAACCTCTTGAAAATTAAAATCCATTTTAATCCTTTAAAATCCGTTTGAAAGCTTAAGAATATCACTAAAAACTGGTGAAAGCGTAGAATGTCTTAAAATTTTCTTTAAATCCTTTGAAATCCTATTGAAATCCCGTACGAATTCTTAAAACCTAGAGGAAGCGTATAAATTCCTTAAAATCTATTTAAATCCTTTGAAATCACATTTAAATCCTAAGAAAATTTCTAAAAGCTAGTGAAATCGTAGAAATTCCTAAAAATACTTGCGAATGTCTTTAAATTTCTTGAAATCCTTTTAAATCTCTTGAAATCCTTGAAAACCTTTCAAATCCTTTTAAACTCCTATGCAGCCGCTTATAATCTCTTTAAATGCGTTCGAATCACTTGAAAATTGTTTGAAATCCAGTGAAAATCTGATGATGAAATCGTATAGCAATTCCTTAAATTCCGTATAAATTATTGTCGATTGTGGTCGAGCGGTTGTAACTAAAGCATTGAGATGGAACTATGCTCGTGACCGCCGTTGAAAAGTGGCTACTGATGCTGATCGCGATGACTTAATAATATATTTATATTGCTGCTTGTTATCATCTTATTACAGTATTAAACTGTGCGAAAGAGGCTCTAAAAAGATGCGCTCATTAACGAGTAGTGGAGTAGTTACTGGAACCGTGACTCTTTGCTGACGGAGCACCAGTAAAAGGATGCCCTTAATTGACGTAAGCTGACCGAGGATAGATTACATCATCATCGTCTCGAGCAGTAAGTGTATAGTTTTAATCGCACGGGGAAAAAAATGTCGTTGAAATGCCGTAGCCTGTAACGTAGGGTAATTTGGACCACCTAAGAAAAACTCATGATTTTTATCCTCATTACTTATTTTAAGAACATTTATTATCTTTTAATGACTTGCAATGTACATTGTACGTGGATCAAATTAGAGTGTCTTGTCTCTTATCTTATCTTTTTGAGTAAACACAAAAATGAGTAACAATAGAATTCATGAATTTTTAATTTAAAAGATTCATGGCTCTCACATTTCATCACAGGTAGAACGCCATAATAATCATATGTAAATTGTGATTGGTGGGGAAAATTACAGTTTGTCAGAAAAATTGATTGTGTGACTTCATGATCGTTAGCAGTCCATAAAATTAGTCTCTTTATCATTATATCAACGAAAGTCGGGCAAAAGTCAGGGATTTTGGGAAATCTTGCAAAGGACAGGGAATTTTTGTAAGAGGATCTTTAAAATTAGTATCAAAGATAGTAAATTTAAAACTTTAAATTTTTATTTAAAATTCTTTTATCCCGCTAATAAAATATTTAAATTAATGAAAATTTTTTTATTGGTTAGATCAAAAAATATTAGGGAATTTCGAAAATTAAATTTTGCGGTCATGGTTTTTGCTTGAAAATTCTTATTTTTTTGGTTGAAAAATTTATCTTCTTCAAAAGAAATTTTGTTTTGGCTCAGAACACAACTTTTTGGTTGAAAATTAATGTTTTTTGGTTTAGGATTCAACTATTTCGTTGAAATTTCGTCTTTTTTGGTTGATATGCAACTCTTTGTTTGAAAATTAACTTTTTTGTTGACAATATTTGTATTTTGGCATTAAAAATTGGACTGCCTTAAAGAAAAATCGTGTTTTTTTTATATCGTATTTTTGGATGCAAAAGAAATTATTTAATTTGAAAATTAGACTTTTTTTAAATTGCTTTTTTGCCTTTTTTTGTTCAAAATGCATTTGTTTGGTTAAAAATTACCTTTTTTGTTAAAAATTGTTGGTTGATTATTCAACCATTTTAGAGAAAACTCGTATTTTGGCTTGGAAGTTCAACTAATTGATTATTTGAGAATTCGTCTTTTTTATAGAAAATTTATCTTCTTGTTTGAAAATAAGTCATTTTGGGTAGAAAAATAATCTTCTTGGTTACAAATCCGTCTTTTTCATATTAAAATTGATCTCTTTTAGTAGAAATTTCAACTTCATTTGTTAAAAATGCATCTATTTTGTTGAAAATCCAACTCTGGTTGAAATTTTTAGTATTTTTTTTTAATTCAACTGTTTGATTGCAAATTTTACAATTATGTTGAGTACTTGTTCTTTCTTTTTTGTTGAAATGTCAAATATTGCATATCTCTTTAAATATTTATCTCTTTTTAGAAAATTAAACTATATGTTTAAGACTAGTCTTCTTTGATAGAATATTAATCTGCTGGGTTGAAAATTCGTCTTTCTGTTTTCAAAATTCGTGTTTTTTGGTTGAAAATGAAATTTTTTGGCTGAAAATTAACTTTTTTGTTAAATAATTTGGTTTTATAATTGAACTATTTTACAGAAAATTCGTCTTTTGGCTTGAAAGTTCAACTCATTGGTTAAAAATTTTACTATTTAGTTCAAAATTCAACTTTTTCTTTAAAAATTATAGTATTTTGCTAGAAATTTTTGTTGTTGAAATATTTAACATTATATGTCTTGTTGAGATTCCATCTCTTTTTATATTCAAAATTTTTTTTGAAAATTCGTCTTTTTTGTAGAAAAGTCAAGTATTTGGTTAAAAATTCAACTTGTTTCTTAAACATTTGTCTATTTTGACAGAAAAGATGGATTATGAAGTTTATTAATACTTTTTTTTAAGTTGACCATTCGGTTCAAAATTAATCTACGTTAAAAATGTTACAAGATTAAAGTGCTGGTCTGAAAATGAAGTTCTTGGACCATCCAATTTTGCATTGGATATTTTTGCAAAGAAATGTTTAATTTAATAAAATAATAAAAGAAATATACCAATTCTTTAACATTTCTACAAAGTTTTATAGAATAAAGTTTTGAATCAATTTTCAATAGCGGAAGAGCTCACAAAGGAGCTTGATGAAGAAAGCAGAATCGAGTCGCCCCGCGCTGCCCGTCCCAATTATTGATCAATAAATCCAATTTCGATTACCAGAGGATGAGTGGCAGAGGGAAAAGATTCGGATCAAAATATCAAATTGAACCTATTAAGCAACGCCAGATACTATTAAGCGATATAATATTCTGCGGGTCTTTCGATCCAACTTTTATTTCAGGGGCATTGGGTCAACTTTTTCAACGGAAAGCATCACGTGTGTGCCCTCATTTTTCCACTCATTTCCAACTGATACTCATCAATCAACGATAATTATGATTTATTATCCTAGACCCGTACCTTCCACAAAACCAAAACTTTTAGGGTTATCATGGTTTGTCTGAACTCTAAAGATAAAGAAAAAAGCGAGTATCACTTTTTTTTTTAAATGTTTTTAAAGTACTTTTAATATCGTCAAACTAAATTAGAAGATCGTAGCCGACTGATAGTCTACCCTCGCGTGAATCGCTGAATTTGAAAAAATGATTGAAAACGCATCAGATAAATTGTTTTAAAAATATATCTCACTGTTTACTTTAATGAATTTTCCTAATTGTTTTGACAAAGTTAACACCAAAAGTAATGTATTAATTAATTATTTATTTATACTTACATTCTGAAAAAATAACAATTGGGCCAAACTTTACGTTCTTTGTCTGAACTTTTTCTGGCTTTCAAATCTTCTTACCTTATATTTGGACAAGGATTTCTCAAATGGCTACATTTTTAACAAAAAATATGAACTCTCAACAAGAAGTGTAAAAGTAGGTACATTAAATAAGAAAAGATTTTTGTTTTCAATTGAAAACAGTTTAATTGATTCAAAAAAGATTAATTTTCAACCAAAAGTTGAATCCTCAACAAAAAGAAAAATGTCAATAAGGAAAATAATATTTTATTTTCAAACCGGAAAAACCAGATTTCTACAAAACAATCTAATTTTTAATCAAATAATAGAATTTTCAACCTACTCATAAATTTTTAACCAAGAGAATTAATTTTCTAGTACAAATTTTTTAATCTCAACAAAATACATCAATTTTTAACCAAATGGTTTAATTTACGACTAAGAATATGAATTTGTTAACGAAGTGTACAAATTTCCCACAAAATACATAAATTTCTAACCAAGCAGTTGAATTTTCTACCAAAAAGATTAATTTTCTAGCAAAAAGAAGTACTTTTTATATGCAACTTTTAAATTTTCAACCTGAAAATATAAATTTTGGACCAAATAGTAAAATTTTTATTTGTTTAATTTACGACTAAGAATATGAGTTTGTTAACAAAGTGTACAAATTTCCCACAAAATACATAAATTTCTAACCAAGTAGTTGAATTTTCTACCAAAAAGATTAATTTTCTAGCAAAAAGACGAACTTTTTAGATGCAACTTTTAAATTATCAACCTGAATATACAGATTTCGGACCAAATAGATAAATTTTCATTTAAAAAAATTATTTATTAACTCAAAAATCGGAATTTTCAACAAAAAATATAAATTTTCAACCAAACGAAATGACTTTCTACCAAAAAAGCTGAATTAAAAAAAATACATACATTTTTAATTAAATAGCTTAATTTTCAAAATTTAAAACAGTAATTGTTATTAAAAATAGAATATTTAAGTTTCAGTTAAAATAATTAAAATTTCAACCAAAAAATAACTCAGTTTCAACCAAATAGTTCAAGTTCCAACCAAAGAAATCAATTTGTTACTATAATGATGAATCTTTAACTAAATGATTGAGATTTCAAGAAGATAGTTCAACTTTCGACCAAATAGTAAGATTTTATACCAAATTGCAGATTTTTCTACAAAATTGTTAAATTTTCCAGCGGAAAATACGAATTTCATACTAAAATTAAAAGTCTGCAACTAAAAGATTGAGTTTTGAAGAAAGTAGAGCAACCAAGGAGTTGACTTTTTAGCCTAAAAAGAGTAATTTTCAACAAAAAATATTACAGTGATTGTTTTGACAAAAATGTATTTTAATTAAAAATTAAAAGCAATTTAGTGTAGTAAAGAATGAATTTTAAACAAAATACTTGAATCCTCAAACAAAACTAATTTCCCACCAGACATTTGAGTTAAAAAAAATTAATTTTGTAGAATATTTGGTTCAAAATTCAAATCTTTTGTAGAAAAATAGTATTTTATGGATTAGAAAAATAAAAAAAGTATGTAAATCAAAATTTAGGAAATAAATTGCATTTTTTTACAAAAATTTTATCGTTTCATGCATAAAAATAATCAAAAATCTTGATAATATCCTTGTGTATAACGAAAGTTCTACATAAAATTTAAAAAAATCTTGAAAGGAAAGTATAATAATTTATTGTAAATTAATTTTGAATTATTTAAATTTTGGGTGGGGGATAAACGGAAGTAACGTTATAAACTTAAACAACATTTAGTACATTTCCTGATGATAAATTTTAATAAAATTTGTGATTTTTGCTAAATGTGATCCCTCTTTTCCTACTTTTTAAGGAATTCAAATCTCTTGTTAAAAAATCTTCTATTTTACTCAAAAAATTAGCTACTTTGTTGAAATATGAATTGCTTTGTTAAAAATTCATTTTTTCAAAGATTCATCTGTTTGGTTGAGAATTGAACTATTATATTTTCGGGAAATTAATCTTTTTAGTTAAATATCATCTTTTGGGTTGAATATTGAAATTTTTTGTTGAAAATTGTTTCTTTTTTGAGGAATAATCATTTTTTGTTTTGAATATTCATCCCTTTGGTTGAAAATTAAATATTTTTGTTGAAATCTTGTTTCATTGGTTGAGCATTTTTTTCTAAACTAACTAATATAAACTGTTGAATTAAAAAACTAATTTATTTTTCTTTGAAAATTGATCTTTCTTATTTGAAAATTCATGTATTATGTTGAAAATTATTTTTTTTTGACGAAACTCAACTGTTTTGTAGAACTTTTCATAGAATAGTTTATTCAACAGTGTGATTTATTTTATAAAGTTAATCTTTTTGGCTTGAAAATTCAATAATTTGTTAGAAAATTAAACTGTTTAGTTAAAAATTCATCTATTTTGTTAAAAATTAAACTATTTTATAAAAAATTTAAGTATGTGGTAGAAAACTTAGTTTTTTGTTAAAAATCGTGTTCAACAATTTTTGTCGAAAGTTCATCTTTTTGTAAAGGATTCAAATATTTGTTTAAAAATTCCTCTTTTTGGTTAAATTAAAATAGTTGAAAATTCGCTTTTTTTGTTGAAAATTAATTTTTTAACGAATGATTTGACATAAAATGTATATTTTTTTGTTGTTGAAAATCTATCTATTTGATCGAGGATTAAATTTTTTTAAATTTGTTTTTTCGTCCAAAAATTTTTACTTGATCATTTTTTGCTAGAAAATAATCCTTTATAAGTCACAAATTCAACGTTCAAGTAAAAAAATCATGTGTATTTCGTAGGAAATAAAAATGTTTGTTAGAAAATTAATCTAGTTTGTTGAAATGTTCAAAAATTCCATGTTCAAAAATTTTGTTCAAGTACTTGAAATTTCGTTTTTTGAGAAAAGTCGATTTCTTTGATTGAAAATGTAATTTTTTGTTAAAATTTCAACTCTCTTCTAACATATTGTCTTTTTAGCTTAAAAACGCAACTGTTTTTGTTTGAATATTTTTGTTGTTGTTTGGTAATTTGACCATTTGGTTATACATTTGGATTTTTTTAAATTACAAGAAATCTAATATTTTGTATCTTTGTTCGTATAACTAAACTAAAGTGTATTTAATTTAAAGAATTACTAATTTTTTTTTAGTGAATTCTTCTTAATTAGAAAATAAATTAAAAATTTCAAAGTTTTTATTGCAAACCCTAAAAAGAATTACTTCAGTTTATCGCAAAAAAACACTAGCTTTGAAATTTTATCTTGTTTATTTAAATAAAACAAAATCTAATCTTATCTACATTTTAAGTTGAAACAATTAAGCTTTTATGATAAAAAGTAATTATTTTAATTGAAGACTTATAATTCTTGGTTTAAAATACAATTTTTTAAAATAAAATCTTTTTTGTTGAAAATTTCACTATCTTCATCGAAAAAATTCGGATTACAAATAGACAATACCAATATTTTTGTGAAATAATAATATGAAAGTTGTATGCAACAAAATTCGTATGATATAAATTAAACTGAATAAAATCAACTTAACTTTTTTAACTTAAAATATTTTTAAGATTAGATTTATTATTATTTAAAAAAGTAAGATAAGATTTCAAAGCCAGTGTTTTATAGCGATAAAATTAAGTAACTTTTTTTAGGTTTTGCATTAAAAACTCTAAAACTTTGTATTTATTTTTTAAATAAGAAAAATACACTAAAACAGTTAGTAAATGTTTAAATTAAATACACTTGAGTTACACGAGAAAACATATAACACATTAGATTTCTTGTGATTTAAAAAATCCAAGCATGTTATTTTAATAGTGGTTAGTCAGAAACGATCCTTTTAGAACGGGAACCAAATCTGGCTTAATGCCTCTGTTTAAAATTTTTTTACAAGATTTCGACCTTTTATCTCGTCTTTTAGGGAACATAATTTTCAATAATAAAATACATAAAAAAGCGTGTTGAGCCGGAAATGTCCATGGTTAGAAACTTATTTTTCCCTGATAAGCCTTTTTATGTATTTCATTACCATAAGCTAGTTCCGTTAGAAGTTATGGTCCCAAGTATCTTATTCTTTTTTTGTGAGAATGTTGAGAGTTAAATCACTTTCAGTTATATCATTCATTTATATTTTGAATTTTTATTTCAAATCGAACCTTATACTGAAGAATATAATTTAAATTTAACTTATAATTATTTGGAAATAAATTTTGTTCAATTTTATTCTAAAATATATACATAATAATAAAATTACACAAATAAAAATGGAATCAACAATACGCCTTAAGCCTCTTTCATATAATACCTTTTTTATGACAAGTGTAGAAATTTCATGAAGACATCAAACCAAATTCTTACCAAAATTTTATCTAAAAGAACCCGCAGTAGAAAAAGCCCATTGGGATCCGAGTTAAAGTCCCGCTAAAGTAGGTTGAGTCACCTCTTGAGGAATGTTTCAGGAGTAATTTCCACCCAATAACTTTTAATTTTGACCCCGGATCCCCCTTGTTTTCTGCCCGAAAAATTCCACAAGAAAATTTTAAAACAGTGTTTTTATGTCAAATTTAGGCTAAAGTCGGTATTCTTTGAACATAAATTATTTACATTCAATATGTCACAAGTTTTCAAGTATTTAACTTTAAAAGAGTCAGGAAATTTATCAAAATATAAGTAACAATTTATTAAAAATTTAGTAACATAGTATTAAAAGATAATTAAAAATAATTATTTATTTTCTCTCAATGCTTATTTTTGGGAGAAAATTAATCTTGTTTTTTTTCATGTATGTTTTTAGTTGAAAACTTATCTTTTTTTGGTTAGGAATTCTTTAATTTTATTAAAATTGCGTCTTTCTGGTATCAACTTATTCTTCTTCTTTAAGAATGTATCTTTGTGGTTAAATATTTAAAAAATAGTTTTTAAAGTTGAGCTACGTACTAAAAATTTTTAAAAAATTTTTCTTTAAAATTTTACTTTTTGGTTGAGAATTCTTTAATTTTATAGAAAATTCGTCTTTTTTGGTGTTTTATTCATTTTTTGCTTTAATATACTTCTTTTTAGTTGAAAATTCAACTTTTCGTTTCAGAATTCTCGAATTTTGTTAAAATTCATCTTTTTTATTATTTAAAACTTCAAATTTTTGGTTCAGAACTCTTGAATTTTATTTAAAAATCGTCTTTTTGGTAGTAAATTAAGCTTGATTTTTGTGAAAAATTTGTTCGTTTTTTTTAGTGAAAAATTAATATTTCTGTTTAAAAATGAACCTTTCTGGTTAAATATTTAAAAACTAGGTTTTAAAATTAACCAATTTTCTTAGAATTATAAAAAATTCCTTTCTTTCTTCAAAATTCAGCTTTTTGGTTGAGATAATTTTTTAATTTTATAGAAAATTCGTGTTTTTTGGTAGTAAATTATTCCTTTTACTTAGAAAGTCTTCATTTTCAGCTAAAATTCTTTTTTTCAGAAGTCTCGAATACTGTTAAAGATTCTTTTTTTTTTGGTAGTTAATTTATCTTTTTTTTATTAATTTTTTTAGTTGAAAATACAATTTTTTGGTTGAGAATTACTGAATTTTATTAAAAATTCGTCTTTTTGGTAGTAAATTAATCTTTTTGTTTAAAAATTCATGTATTTAGTTTGAATTCAACTTTTTGTTTGATAATTCTTAAAATTTGTCAAAAGTTGTTTCTTTTTTCGGTGGAAAATTAAAAAAATTTCTTTCTTTCTTAAAAATTTTACTTTTTGGTTGAGATTTCTTAATTTTGATAGGAAATTCGTTTTCTTTTTGGTAGTGAATTAATCTCTGTTAAAAATTAGTGTTTTTTAGTTAAAAATTCAAAGTTTTTGTGAAAAAGTCTTGATTTTTGGTACAACTTTTTTTTTCGATGGATAATTAATTTTTTGTTTGAAATTTGATGTTTTTAGATAAAAATTCAACTTTTTGGTTGATATTCTTGAATTTCATTGAAAAATCGTATTTTTTGTTAGTAAATTAATCTATTTTTTAATTCATCCTTTTTAAAATAAAATTCAACTTTTTGGTTTAGCATTATTGAATTTCATGTAAAAGTCGTCTTCTTGGTAGCAATTGAATTTTTTTATTTAAAAATATATGTTATTTAGTTGAAAATTCAAGTTTTTAGTTGATAATTCTTGATTTTTGTTAAAAATTAATTTTATCCAGTGGAAAATCAATATTTTTGGTTTTCATGTTTTTTGTTAAATATTAAAAAATTATGTTTTAAAGTTGAACTACTTTCTTAAAAATTAAAAAATGTCTTTCTCTAAAAATTCAACTTTTTGGTTTAGAATTCTTGAGTTTTGTTATAAATTCGTTTTTTTTATGTTGGTAGAAAATCAATCTTTTTGTTTACAAATCATTTTTTTGGTTAAACATATAATAACTAGGTTTTAAAGTTGAACTACTTTCTTAAACATTTAAAAAAGTCTTTTTTTCTTAAAAATTCAACTTTTTGGTTCAGAATTCTTGAATTTCGTTAAAAATTAATTTTTTTTAAATCATCTTTTTTAGTTGAAAATTCAAATTTTTGGTTAATAATAATTGAATTTTATTAAAAATTCTTCTTTTTTGGTAGTAAATTAATCTTTTTATTTGAAAACTCATATTTTTTAGTTGAAAATTTAACTTTTTTATTGAGAGTTCTCGAATTTTGTGAAAAACTCGTTTTAACCTTTTTGGTTAAAAATTGAACAAATAGGTTTGGAAGTTGAACTACTTTCTTGAAAATGCATTTTTGTTTATCGATTTAAAATTTTACTTGAAAATTGATCTCTTTGGTTAAAAATTGAACTGTTTTGTTCGAAAATTCCTTTTTGTGTCTGAAAAATTACTTTTGTAACTGAAAATTTGCATATTTCAATTTTGGTCGAAACTGGTGTTTTTAAAGTAATAATTCAACTTTTTGTTAATCCTGAAACATTTTCTGGACAAGCGGACATTTTATTGCTTTAAAAATTAATATTAATATCTCATCGAATAATGTTAAAATATCTTTTGATAATAATCATTGTGCATGAAAATCAATTGCCCCTTGAGAGCTGATCAGTCAGATTGCAATGAAGTTATTGCCTCGCGAGCTGCTTTGTTCGAGCTAATAATGATTGTCTTGAGCGACGAGGGATCTGTCGTCTTCTGCTTAATTGGCTGCCTCATTGTCTGCAACGTTTGTCAAACCGCCTGGAGCTGGATCTGAAACCTCAACATCTCCTTCCAATACGATCCAGCTGGAATTCCGCACCCAAGATAAAAACCTCTACTTGAGCCAAATAATCTTAATCGAAGCTCGCAATTAATTAATTAATCACCTGCCACTTAGGACATTAAAAAAAGAAAGATCTAAAAAAACATCTTTATTCAAATATATAATTTAACTTTCAAAACAAATTAAACAATTTATATATTTTTTAATTAGACAGCAATAAATATTAATTTCTTCGGCATGACTGACATTGTTATTAATAATTAATATTATAAATTTTTATTAAAAACAAAAACATTAAAAAAATATTAAATTAAACATTTGTTTAAGTTCATGCTTCCATAGCAAATTGCGAACAATTTAATTTTCAGTTTTTCCAAAAGCGCGAGCAAGTTTGTGAATTTTATATGGAGGTATTCAATTACAAGGTTTTCTAATCATTTCAATTTTTAATTTTGAAACAAATAATTAATTTAATTTTTCTCCTTGATACTGATTTTCCGTTTTCGAAAAATATCTTCTACAAACCACATTTGCCGTTTTTCGAATTTTATTACAGATTTTAATATTATTAAAAATCTATCAATATTCCTATTCATTTATCGCAGGATTTTTGTTGGAAATTTAATTATTTGGAAAAAATTTAGTAATTGTTTTGAAAATTCAACAGTTTTAATAAAAAATTATCTTTTTGTTTACAAATTTAACCTTTTTGTGAAAATTTCGTATCTGCTGGTTAAAAATTCAACTATTTGGTGATAAATAAACTGTTTGGTTGAAAATTGATCTGTTTGCTTCATGAAGGAATTATTTTAATTTTAATTTGTCTCTTTTAGTTAAATTGAACTGTTTTTAATTAGAAATAAAAACCTTCTTTGATGAAATATCAACTATTGCATATTTTGTTAAGAATTCATATTTTCTGATTCAAAATTCAATAATTTCAGAAAAGAAATAATTATTTATGAATAACTTTGTTAAAAATGATTTTCTTTGGGTGAAAACTGACCAATTTTTTTGAAAATTTATCTTTTTTATGTGAATTCAACCATGGTTATATTTAAATTAATTAATTAATTCGAAAGATTTTTTTTTCGAATTCAAAAACTTTATTTAACATACGTCATTTTTGGTAGAAAATTGAACTGTTTTTTTTTAAGATTCATCTCTTTCAGCAAAAATTAGACTGTTTTTGTAAAAATTAGCTTTTTGTTTTTGAAAATTAATAGTTGTCGAAAATTTGTCTTTTTGGTTTTAAAAATTTAATAATTTGGTAAAATATTTAAATATTTGTTTTGAAATTACCTTTGCTTGTCGAAAATTCGAACAGCTTTGGAAAAAAATGGTAGTTTTTGGTTGAATTCAACAATTTTGTTAAAGACATCCTTTTTAGTAAAAAATTCAGCTGTTTTTTTTTTAATTCTCTTTTTGGGTTAAGTTTAATTATTTTGGTAGAAAATTCAACAATTTAGTTTAATTTTAATTTTATGCTTGAAAATATAAAACTGTTTTATTGCAAATTCGTCTTTTTGATTTAAAAATTCAACAACTTGAGTTTTGTTGTCTCTTTAATGAAATATCTGAATTTGAAACTTCACTATTTCATTGAAAATTCGTTTCTTTTTCGAAAATTCACACTTTGGGTTGAAAATTAAATTGTCTTACAAATATTTGGTTGCAATCAACTTTATTGTTCAACGTTCAACCGATTTGTAGCGAAAAGCTCTTTTTTGTCCAATTGAACTATTTGTAGTTTAAAATGAAAATATTTTTTAGATAAAATATTACATTTTTTGTTCAGAATTCATCTTTGTTGGTTAAAAATCCAACTACTTGGTTAAAAATTATTTGTTTGTTTGAAAATTCATCTGTTCGGTTGGAAATGTGGTTCACAATTCATTTTTTTGGTGTTGAATTCAACATAAAAAATAAACATTATTGATATTTATTCAAAATAACTGTTTTTTATTACAAATAAGTATGTTTTGGTTGAAATATTAACTATTACATTTTTAATTAATAATTCATATTTTATCTTTAAATTTTTTGGATAAGTTGGTAATTTAGTTGAAAATCCAATTATTTTATTAAAAACTCGTATTTGTAATCGGTACAATTAAAAATTCAAAAATGATCTCTTTAAAAGCATCTTGTTTTTTGATATCTTAAATTTCTGCTTATTATTCTTAAAGAATGAATCGAAACTTCGTAAATTAAGGGGGAAATTTGGATCAAAATTGTAAAGAGAAAATATCTAAAGAAAAACAACTTCATTCAAATATAATCAAGTTTTAAAACAAATGAAACCATTTTCCGATTTTTTAATTAGACAACAGTTTGCCTAGGTGGAACTTCATCGCCGATAAAACAAGAGAATCTTTTTTCCTGTGAAAAGTGCCGATAGAAAAGAGCGAGGTTCAGAATCCCAAGTTAATGAATTCGCGAAGTTTATTACCTGCCGTATAACAAGAGTTGCAAATTGTACTAGTTCAAAAATGTTGCTCGGCAAGAAATTCGCCGCCTTATTCAGGAGAACTTAAGATCTTCTAACTGAGAAAGAAAATATACCTACTCTTTCGTTAAAGTTCCATGTAATTTTCTTTCCGTAAACTTCGTAAGAACCTATAAAAAAAAGAAACTACTGAAAGAGCCAAGAGTTCGCTAATGCAAGTCTTGCTTCGCAATAGCTCAATAAAGAATTACACAGGAAGTCAGGAAGCTATTACCGCTGCTTGCTTTCGTAGTGATTATAATTTTATAAACGAGAATGGGTTGTATAAGGGTAATAGAATTCATACACGTGGAAATTTATTATGAAAAGAACCTTTTTATTCTCCTATGCTTTTCTTCAAATAGCGAATAATTCTTTTTACAACGGAGATGACTAAAGAGCCAATATAATAGACAGTCAGAGCATATATTTACAACAGTATAAGTCGATTTTTATATTAAACAGCGCAAATTTTAGATCATTTCATTCCATCAATCTTACGCTGGAATTCTATCTACCTAACGTCGCATATTTTATTTACAAAAGTAGATTTACAATATTTACAACGAATCCCTTACAAACTAATAAGCGTCGAGCGACTGTCAATATGACAACCGGAAGTCTTAGGAACGAGATCTCACGCTATAATTCTTTGAATATAAACGTGTTGGTCTCAATCTCGATTTAACATAACGCTAGACCTAGAGTACACAATTTATTTACAAATCAAAGTTTCACGCAAAAATAATTCCAACATCTAGAAACAATATTTCAGCAAACTGAAAACATCCCAGAGATAAATTAACCATATGCACAATTCTAATAAAATTATACAATAGCTTCTTATTTACAGAAATTACACTTTTCTAGATTTGCACAAGGAAATTGGCATAGAGTTAATTTGCTTCTGGATATCTCTCGCTCAAATACTGCCACCGACGGATCGCATTGAAAAAATATAAGAGTGATTTACTAATCTCACTTTCCACAAAGTAATCTCTAGTTTTTTTTTTTTTTTTTCTGAACAGTCCACATTTCGAAATGCACTAGAATCCATAAACCATGTTCATTAAATCCCGTTAGGAGTAATGCTGCTTTTCGAACCAGCCGAATAACACATTATCAACCACGGAAATCACACTTGCCCTATTACAGTTTCTATAACTGTCGACGTTAATGCCTCTCTCTGTTATCAAAACTTTGAAACTACGAAACTTGATCATTCATCCGAAAAGGTTAACCCAGATTTTACATTACAAGAAAACTGATGCACACTGAAAAAGAATTTACTACAGCAAGCAAAGAAAGTTACACAAGAAGGATCTTTAATCCAACTTAAAAGAAAATCATTATAAACATAAACTCAAAGAAAGTAACTTGGGCAATAGATCTGCACTAAAATCCTTTTTAAAAAAGTATGTTTTTAAAAATCATTTAAAAAAAAACTTAAACTGAAAAAAATCAACTTGTGCAACCTTATTGTACAAAGACTTCAAACTGGAGAAGTATGTTTCCAAAAATCAGTGTAATCGGATCATTAGAAACAATTTAACTTTCATTGAGTTTATGCTTTTAAATATATAATTTTTAATTTGATAAACAGATAAATTGAGCTTCCTTGCTGTCGTTCTCAGTATCAGTGTCAAACAAATAAAATTAGTCAATCGTAAAAATAATAGAATACAATAAATGCCTTTTCAATGTACAAAAGACTGTTTTTACATAAAAAGATGAAAAAACTATCACATACAAATAAATAACCTTTTTTCACAACGAAATAAATTAAATACGCTCCCACTGAGAACTTTATCAATTTTTTTTACTCACAGCAGAAGACACTAACACCGACAAACTATTGCATTTTTCAACGCCAAAATTTTCTAACTGAATTTGAAAAGTATTTTCTCCGAAGAACTTTGCGCGAAAACTCTCTCCGCCGAAAAGGAATCATTGATTCGTAAAAATGGCACAATATTGACTACATAATTTTGGGATACAAGTCTATCTTCGCACACGCAATATTTACACAATCTCGGATAGTCTCATTCTCTTATCACAGTTACAACCGTTTCTACAAAAAAAAAAACCTCGTCGAGAATCAAAAATTAAAACAATAAATATGCTATAAATTTGGCAATCAGTTGCCGTAACTAGTTGTCATTAAGTAGGCGGAGTTATACGACCTGAGCAATGAATGTCGAATATCAAGTTTATTGGTATCGAAATTAATTCTTTGAATAAACCGAAAACCTGAATTTGTGGTCTAATCGTTGAATGAATTTTATAGCCATAAACCTGATTTAAGAACTGGTATTTGACATAAAAATGTTGCCGAAAAATTTGAAATTGCCTATTTATTTTACATAAATGCTAAAGAAAGGCTTCTGTTCATTTGTCAAAATTTTTACGAAAGTCCTGTCTTGAGCGATTGTACAATGCGTTGTGCTCAGGGCTAAACAAACAAAGAGTCAAATAAATTTTTTTTTTAAGTGTTAAGTAAGTTACACCTTTGAGGTGGGCTTATGTAAGTAATAACTGGGACGTGATTGTTTGCTCAGCAAATTTCAGTTTCATTTTTAAGCCTACCAATCTCCGTTAGCTCACAACGCACATAAAATTTTTAGAAGCTTTTAGCTTCACAAATATGGGAACCACGTAAAATCTGTTTTCGATAAGATCTCTTCAAGAATGTAAAAAAGTTCAATATCATCAGTCTATAATTTAGTCAGATTTTAGTGTCTTGGAAGAGATCTGGTTGAAAAGCAATTTTAGTTTCCACAAAAAATAAAATAAAAGAACGAGGAAATTATTTTCTCAGTTCCTTATCGGTTCGGGCTACGAAAAATAACGCATTGTACAATCTTTTGAAGCATTCAGTCACTTTTAAACATTCACTCATTCAGTCAAGTGTGCGTGTGTTTGATTGAACCAACATAATTTTTGAATAAAAAAACAGGGAATTGCCACATTTTTTAGCAGAAATGAAACAAAAAAATCATAACAAGATTTTACAAAATAATTTAAAGAAAAGAAACATTTTATAGTTCAATTTAAATAACATCGAACGAAATGTAAAATTGATGCAATGAGTCAAATATGAATCATATGCCATATCTCAAAATAAATTGTTTTCTTATTTTGCATAGCAGAATAGTATGACCAAATATTTGACTAGTTGAATCACCTTTATTTTTTTTTCGGTGAATTTATGAACTCTGGTTTAATCAAACACTAGAAAGCAAATACCATTAGAGTAAACATATTTTTAAACAAAATAAGTACGAGGATTGACTGGGATCGACGAGTTACCAAAATTGGGTGACGTGAGTACCGGAAGTTCTGGAATGGTACTGTAAAGATGACTGCCCCTGGAGGAGAGACTTGCCGGACGTTGCATATTGCTCGTATGCAAAGCACTGTAATCACTAGGTATGTGGTGCTGATGTTCAGCTCCGCTGTCCTCGTCTTCGGTTCTACTGGAGGCAGAACTCATGTACGTTGACTGGGTCGGTGTCGGTGTGGGTGCGTGAATCGGTACCAGAAGATTGTTAACTGGTTTGGACCATGCATCTTGCGCCAAGGGTGCGGCAGTGTAACGAGCAGGGATGCGATTTCTCTCAGAGGTAGCATTTTTGCTGTCCCGCCGTTTGCCCGCTGAGTCGGGCATGGCATACCGGAGTTTCTCCCAAAACCTCTTCTCACCCCAAACGATGACTGTACAAGTTTGAAGAAGCAGCTGTAGCTCGGGATCCCGAAGAGGTGCTTCTGTTGCCAGGAGGATGATGATTCTCCTCCTTCTGGAAGCGGGTCTGATGTTCTCCAGGGCGGAATGCAGAGCAGTTCGGAATTCGATATTCTGCCACTCCTTGCTCAGAAAGACAGGGGAGAAGGCGATAATGATTCTGCGGGAGGCGGCTGCTGCAGAGGGTAGAGTTTCCTGAGGTCTCGATGGTGGCAGATCTCTCCAGTGTAAACAAAGGGCGAGACCTGATTGTTCTAATTCGGCTGCTAGATATCTTGAGACAAAATCCTCGTCTCGTTCGCTGTAGATGAAATAGCCATCGTAGAGCCGGTCCCGTTCCTCCTCTGGTGGAGATGCAATTTTTCCCAGTCTGAGGCCATACTTTGCATGTGCCCAGAGTCTAACGTCCTGACGAAAGGCAAAGGCCAAGGCGGTGAAGAGGCAAACTGCGATGACGATGACGAGAGCCCCTGCGAGAAGAGGCACAAAGTTACCTCCGACGAGAGGCCCCTCCTGAATCCCTCGCGTGACCGCCTCGGTGGAGGGATCGCCGCAACGTCTCAAAGCTTGAGCTAGAGTTTCCGCACCATCTTTGCAGTACATTTTCTCAGGGTCGCCCTGATGTTCGGCCAACCAGCTGCGCAATCGAGCGGCATTACTGCAGTCGCAACTCCATGTGTTACCTTCCAAAGAAACCGCAGCTCCGGCTCCAGCATCGGTCAGAGCATCCCACGGTCGAAAGTCCACGATCCTATTGTTGTCTAGCCTGAGGACTTCGAGATTCTTCATCTTGTTGAAAGTTGAATTGTTAACCATCGCGATAGCGTTGTGGTCCAAGTAGAGTTCCGACATGCGTTCAAGTTGATTAAATTCACTGCCCTTGAGTTCTCTCAAGACATTGCTCTCGAGATGAAGAACCTTGAGGGACTCGGCTCCATTGAAGGTGCGGTTGTGAATCGAAGATATCCCGCTGTTATTCAAATAGAGCACCTCCAGGCGTCGCTTACCGATGAAGACGTGATTTCCCAAATCTCCTAATTCGTTGCCGTCCAGGTAGATCTCGGTGGCGTCCATGGGAATGCGGTCGGGTACGAATCTGTATCCGGCATTCGTACAATCCACAACGTTGCTTGACCAGCTGTGATCGTGATAGCAGGAACAATTATCGGGACACGTCATCTCGCAGTCGCACGCGTCAAAGTCACAGCAATGGCACAATGCAAAGCAATGAGCCTCGTATCGGCAAACAAAATCTTTTGGCTTGAGCGATAACAACGGCCGTCGCGGAGCTGCGCGGGCGTGGACCATGTCGCAAGTAACGGAATCAAGGTCCATAATGCGTGGATGTTGTCGTAATCTGGCGAGCTCGTTTATCCGTGGCAGCCACTCCATGGAACAATCACATAGGATCGGATTGTCGCCGATATAAAATTGCGGCACTTCTCGATTTCCTGGTACTGGTTGCAATTCTAGAGCGGCTACTTCCAAGTGCTGGATCTCGTTACCGTACAGCACGACCTTATCGAGGTTTACTTTTTGCAAGAACGTACCAGCTGAGATCTTGCGGATCTTATTATTATTTAGAAATAGAGTCTCGACGCTGTTGGGCACATTAATGTCCGATATCTCTGTGATAAAGTTGAAACTCGCGTCCAGCATCTTTATTTGAAGATTGTCCTGTCTGGCGTAATAATTCCCGAGTTTATTTATCTGATTGGCATGCATATCCAACCAGGTTAGACTGGGCGGCACGTCAGTATAATCAAACCACAACAATTTATTGTCCGAAACATTTAACCACACAAGGGATGCCAGGCTGGCGAACACTCCCCGAATTTCGGTGAGTTGATTCCCGTCCAATCTTATAGCGCGCATTACTAAATTTTTGGCAAACGCGTCCGGCTCCACATGACGAATCATATTACTCGCGAGATTTAAGACCTGGAGCGACGGTAACGAGGAGAATACCGACCGCGAAATGTTCTCTAATTTATTGTCCACTAAACGGAGACCGTAAAGCTCGTTTAATCCGGCAAACGATTCGTTATCGATCCTAGACACACGATTGTTGCCCAGATCCAGGGTCTTCAAGAACTGTAACTCTCGGACTGCTTCCGGCACATCCGACAGCGCGTTTCCGCTCAAGGACAGGTCTTGGAGCTTGGTTAAATTTTTAAACGCGTCGCGTTCTATTCCTCGTATTCTGTTGTCGTCGAGAAACAACTGTTCAAGACTCGCGAGGCCCACCGAATGGGAAGCGTCAAACGTGAAGATTTTATTATGCGACAAAGTCAAAGAACGCAAATTCACAAGCGAAGCGAAACACTCACTGGCAAGCGTGTCTATCACATTATGCTCGAGCTTGAGCACTTGAAGGTTGTACAATCCCTTGAAAACGTGCAAGTCAATTTTTGTCAGGGCGTTGAAAGATAAGTCAAGAATGACCAGACGCGTTAACCGAGAGAAAGTGTCGCGATTGACCCATCGACTCGTAAGTTCATTGTTACTCAAGTCCAGAGATTGTAACTGTTCCAAACCCTCAAGTAAACCCGGTGCGAGAACTGACAGAGAGTTATTACTCAAGACTAATTCCCTCAATTCCTTCGTCCTGGAGAACAATTCCGGAGGCAAAGCAACCAGTCTGTTGCTTGACATGTTAAGAGATTTTAAATTTACTAATCCACCCAATGCATTGTCCCCAACAGCAGCAATCACATTGTTTTGCAATCTAAGAATGGCCAAACTGCGCAGACCACTCAGAGAATTATCCGGCAAGGCACTGAGATCATTCCTACTTAGATCAAGCGTTTCCAGATTCGAAGCGCAAGAAGTGGTCCAGTCGGAGAACCCCAGCGAGGGGATGTCTTGTAACTTGTTGCTCGTGAGGTTTAAACTCCCAAGGATCGGCGTGGGACAAAGTAATTCGGGCGGCAGGGTCCAAATGTTGTTTTCGGCAAGATCCAGAGTTTCCAGGTCAGGTAAACCCTGCAAAGTATCCCGATGGAGTTCCAGCGTTATCGATGACCAATCTCTATTATGCGAGCGAAGAATAAGACTGCGTAAATTGCGGGCTGATGCGAAAACTCCTCCGGGAAGGTAACGTATCTTGCAGTACTCTACTCGCAGTTTCTCGAGGCGAGACAGAGGAGACAAGAAAGCGCGAGGCTCGTCCAGCTGACTCTCGAAGAACAATGCCTCATTGCATTCCAATCCAAAAGAGGTGACGGAATCGAGCTGAACGGTTGAGAGGTTGCCGACAAGAGCAGGTGCATTAGCGATGGTCCTCAACCGGCAAACGAGGGTTCGTTCTTTTCCGTCTTTTTGCCAAGTGCAACCTCTCGGTGCCTCCAAGCTGGTGATGCTGCGGCCCGCTACCATGCCTACGCTGAAAATCAGCATCACTATTCGTCCAAGATTCATTTTGATGGGGTCTATTGCTCATCACCGAAGAAACACTAACAGAAGAGGAGACTTGATCGCCGAGCGAAGAAAGAACGTCTTGTCACGCGCACATACTACACTTCACTAGTATTGTTTCGCTACAACTAAGTTTCCACTTTCGGTTACACTAAAGATAATTGTTTGCCACATAGCAAACAAACACTGCCATCATCACTGATATCCTTTAGCGACACTTGATACACAATATACTGGAAAATAGTAAAAATTCAAATAAGGGATGATACTAATACTGAAGTATTAGACTGGAGAACAGTTTCGTTGTGTTTGACTGCGCGCGTGTAATTTCGAGAGAAGATGTTGCGGAGCGACATTCCTCCACGAACATCGGAGAGCAACTAACTGACTGGCACGGCGGCGAACGACGATGCTGGGAGTTGGGACGTGGGGTTTGAATTCGAGGCGGCCGACGGTCACGCTCCCTGCATGACTGGCAGGGAATATCTCCCTCCCATCCCCGTTGTCGCTCCTACCCCTCCGACTCCCGCACCGTTTGGAAATCCCTACCGTCACAAATTATACTCCCGCCACCAGTAACAGCAGTCTCTTCCCACTCCTACTAGTCGCTAGTCGCTAGTACGCCCACGAATGCCAGACTGCATACTGCTGTATTCAACTGACTGGCAGCACAATAAACTGAAGGGCAATATTGGCTGGACACATGGGCTAGCTAACACAGGCCTACTTTAACCGGCCCGACCGAGTGTCCTTATTTTGTACCTCAACTTAAATATTTCAACCCACACGCGCCCAGTTTAGAGTCCTTTCGATCTATCTCTCCTTCTACCGCAATATATTTAGGCTGCCGCTCCTTTCGAACCTCGAACGCGCGAAACCGAAAACTAATTTAGCACGGAGGAATGTAAATGAGGGGAATCAAACACTTCCGAGGTATAAAGAATTAAAGAGTGTACGCGAAAGATATATTTTTACCGCCAAACGGAAAGGAGAGATTATCAGTTACATTTAATGACTAACAGGTGATTAAAGATAATGATTGAAGAGGTTCTTGTTGGGTTCGAGAAGGATGTGGGTTGGTGGTTCAAGGGGTTTTCAATTCCTTCTTTCAATTTTTCCCGCTTCCGTTTTTCATTATAGTAATTATAGGGATCAAAGTATTTTCCCTGTGTTTCCCCCTTTTTTTAAATTCCTCTTTTCTTGTTAAATATGCGGTATTTGAAAATACAAAAAAAAAGTTGAAGGTGAAACATTTTACAAACATTTTGAAAATGTTTAAACCGGAAACAAGTTGTTATTAAATATAAAATTGGAATATTTCCAAAATATATAGTAATTTAAAAATATTTATTATAAAAAAAGGGAATACACTGAGTTGATCTACAAAGTTAAATGTCTTAAGTTGAATAATTTAAAGTCAAATATTCAAAATTGATCAACCTGAATTTTAAAATTTTCGCGTGTTTTGAACAGTCTCAAATTTTATTTTAAAATCTTACAAATAAAAAGTATTCAAATACACATTTGGACGATTTCGAAAGGAAATACTTAGGATTTAAAAGAAACTTTAAAAATTAAATATTTTTTCACTGAATCAATACAAATGAAATATTTATAGAAGTTTTTTTTAACCTGGTTATCGTAAAATTTACTTTCAAAGTATTAATTATAATTAAGATCGAGATGAAAACTCGCGAAAAGAAATATTTAATTATATCTACTTATAAATATCACGATTTTATTATGATTAATAGTATTTTCTGGAAAATAAAGTCTCTAATGATCATAAATAATTAAAAATCAAGAAGCGTAGCTGAAGAAAGTTAATTGGTGTTAAATAATAATACAGAAATAAATCCCCCTGTTTTCCATTCTTCTTTTACTTTTGGGATACATTTTTCACCTGACTTTGAATTCATTTTTTATACATGGTTTTACAGATTTTGTAATTGTCTCTATTATTTTTTAGTTGAGTAAAACAAATAATTAACTTTCTCGAATACCCCCCCCCCTTGACTATTCATTATGGACTATAGAGTTGAAAAAAATATATTATATTGAAGTGCTCATTTTAAATAATAATTTGGTAATAATTAATTCTAAAAAAATGACGGTCCTACGAAACAACTTACTTAATTTGAATTAATTAAAAATAATAAAAAAAACTAGAAGTCAGCCATGATTTGACTAATGATGAGTATTTAACTAATTTATGTTTAAAACATTTTTTTTTTAAATTTTCCTTTCTTTGTTAATTATACTCATCGCACGTCTTCTAATTTCGGTTTTGTATTAGAAAGTAGGAACTAATGCGGAAGACTGTAACTCTGATCCCAAACTTTTGCTTCGTTTTCGAAAATCTCTTGCCACTTCGTTTGGCTTGATGAAACAAATCGAAAGTTTTTTTATTTCTCTCTTCGTTTTCCACGTGTCTTTTTAACTCTGTTTATTTTTTTTAACCTTCCAGAATATATTTAGAAACAGTTTTGTACTTAATCGCGGATAAAAAAAAAGGAAAAGAAATTATTACAATACAAAAAAACTTTACAGGGTTCAAAGGGGAAAGGGGATTATTTTGAAGAAAAAAAGAATTAAATAATTAATAATAAATTGCGCAGGAAATATTTATTTGAAAAAGGAAGTTATTAATCTTTTGGTAAAAAATGTGTATTTATGATTTTCTTACAAAATATTTTATATCTCACCAGTTTGAAAGAAAAGTACTTAATTAAAGTAAACCGAGGAAATTAAAGTTAAATACATGATTAAAAATGTTTTTCTTTGAAGCTTTAAAGAGTTGAAGGGGATAAAGTGGAATGCAAAAAGCAAATATTCGGTCCGCTTTAAAAACTATAATTTTATTTAAGTTACTTAAAATACACCACAAGATGCGCAAAAAACATTCTTAAAATGTTTATAACTTAAAATTATATTAATTCTTTAATATTTCGATACTCGAATTAAAAATTATTGGTTGATTTTGACATGAATTAAAATTAAAAACAAAATAACCAAAAAAATGTATTTTTTACTAAAATAAGGAACTTTTGAACAAAACAAAAAAAAACACAATTTTCAATTAAGAACATTAATTTTTTACCAAAAAAGATTATGTTTTAACAAAACAGTTTATTTTGAACCAAAGAAATGAATTATAAACCATAAAACTTTATTTTTCACCAAGCAGATGCATATTCTAGCACAAAAAACAACTTTTTGAGTTATTTTTAAGTAAAAATTTATTTTTAAAACTAAAAAAATTATGTTTAACAAAATACTTAAATTTTTAGATAAATAAATGAATTTTTAACTATAATGATGAATCTGTAATTGAAAAAATCAGTTTTCAAGCAAGCAGTTGGATTTTTGATGAAATGTCATTTAAATACATGAACTTTTAATGAAAAAATAGAATAGTTATTATTACAGTTTAAAAATTAATTAAAACAAAAACCTAATGTTCAACAAAATAGTTAAATTTTTCACCAAATAAATGAATTTTCAATTTATCAAAAATTAAAATTAACCAAGAAAAGATTCATTTTTTAGTAAAAATAAATCTAATTTTTAGCAAAATAATGAAATTCCTATTAGAACAGATAAATTTGCAATAAATAATGAAATCGTTATATTTACATTGAAAAACATAATTTTCAATCATGAAAAAATAATTTTATACAGAATAGTTAACTTTTCAACCACAGAAATAAATTGTCAACCTAAAAGATAAATGTGCAATCAAGACGATTTATATTCTGCCAAAAGGGAATAATTTTCAGCTATCAAAATTAATTTTCTATAAAAAAAACGATTTCTTAACAAAATACTTGAAGTTTCGAAAAAAAAGACAAGTTTTTGTCCAAATTTATAATATATATATTTTCAGTTAAAAAAATTAATATTGGACACAAAAATAAAAATTCCAGAAAGGCGTTGAATTTTCAACCATAAAAAATGGTTAAATTTAACTAAAGAAGACGAATTTTCAACAAAATAGTTGAAAATCCCCTATTGAAAAATATTAGTTTTGAACTCAGTAGTTTCATTTTTAGCAAAAAAAATTAAATTTCCACGTCTACAGATAATTCTTTATACCAAAAAAGACACATTTTTAACCAAGAACATTTTTTCATTCAATAAAGAAAAAAATTGTCATCCAAAATGTGGAGTTTTATGTCAAAAAGACTATTTTTTTACAAAGCAGTTAAATTTTCAACCAAAAAGATTCACTTTTTCGTTTTTAACAAAATTGTTGAATTTTAAAGAAAATAATGAAATTGTATGAATGTAGGCTCATTCTCTAAATTTAAAAATAATACAAGTAATTGTTTTGATGTAATTTGTGCAATATATTAATTATTAAAAATAATTTTCCAAACTTCGAAATATTTCTTAGCAAGAAACTTTTATATTTGTACATTTCAGATCGAATAGAATTTGAAACGGAATTTGCTCTATATTCTATATCATAAATTAAATTGTAAACTTGTAAAATTCTTCGTGACCCAAGCGACTTTCTCTGAATGTTCGTAACAATAAAAATGACATTGTTATCGGTACCAAGGATAAACTGTCACAAGGTAATATATTTAAACGCAAGAACAAAGTTATAGAATGCTTTGTCCTTCGTCCTAGGTCCTATAGCATGGCTCACTGTTTCCTGATCCTGAAACTTCTAAGGCATGTAAACTAGACCCTAACGCCATCTGTTTCATAAGCTTTGAACTACAGAAAGTTTGAAATCAGACTAAAGAGGATCAAGAATGTTCGCTTTTACACATTTTATTCCAAACTAAAGTTATTTTACAAAGAAATTACTGAAAATTAAATAGAAAATTTTCAAAAATCTAACTTCAATTTTAGGTTACATAGGGAAATCCCGGAAAATACAAAGGCGAAATTGATGAGAGAAATTTTATAAATAAGGAAAATGCAAAAGAAAATAGGAACTTCGAAAAAAAAATCTTTCGCAGGTCTTGCAATTGATTTAGGGAAATTACTGAGAGAATTTTATCAATAAGGGAAAGTCAGGAAAAATATATGGATTTTAAAATATTTTTCAAAAGTCTTGCAGTTCATTGGGGGAAATTGGTAAGGAAATTTTATTTTTAAGGTGAGAGTCAGGCAAAAGTTAGGGATTTCAAAAAAAATCCGTCAAAAGTCTTGCAATTGATTGGGGAAAATTGATGAGGAAATTTTATTGATAAGGGTAAGTTAGGGATTTTGCAAAAAGTTTTGCAAAAGTGTTACGATTGAAATGGGGAAATTATTGAGAGAATTTCATTGATATGGAAAAGTGAGGTATTTTAAAAAAATTATTGAAAAAGTCTTGCAATTTGTTAGGGGAAATTAGTAAGGAAATTTTATCAATAAGTAAAGTTAGCTAGTTAGGGGTTTTAATGAAGATCTTTCAAAAGTCTTGCAATTAATTGGGGGAAATAGTAAGGAAATTTTATTGAAAAGGGAAAGTTAGGGATTTTAAAGAAAGTGTTGCAAAAGTGTTGCAATTGAAAGTTGGAAATTATTAAGAGAATTTTATCGATAAGGAATCAGGTTTTTTTTTTAAATTCTTGGAAAAGTCTTGCAAATTACTGGGGGAAATTGATGACATCATTTTATTGATGAGGGAAAGGTAGAGATTTTGTTCAAGATCTTGAAAAAGTCTTGTAATTGGTTGAGAGAAATTACGGAGAGAATTTGATCGATAAGAGAAACTTACGGATTTTGAAAAAAAATCTTGCAAAAGTGTTGCAAATGATTAGGGGAAATTAGTAAGGAAATGTGATTAATAAGGGAAAGTTAGGTCTTTAATAAAATGTTGCAAAAGTCTTGCAATTGGTTGGGGGAAATTGACGAGGGAATTTTATTGATAAGGGAAAGTTAGGATTTTTCAGAAAAGTTTGGCGAAAGTGTTGCAATTGATTGGAAGAGATTGTTGAAAGAATTTTATCAATAAGGGAAAGTTAGGTAAAAGAAAAATCTTGCAAAAGTCTTGCATATCTACTGGGGGAAATTGATGAGCGACTTTTATAGATAAGGGAAGTTAGGGATTTTCAAAAAAACCTTACAATAGTCTTGCAATAGATTAGGGGAATTGATGAGAGAATTTGATTAATAATAGAAAGTTAGGGAAAAGTTATCGATTTTTAAATAAATCTGGCAAAAGTCTTGCAACTGATTGGGGAAAATTGGTAAGGAAATTTTATTGATAAGGGAAAGGCAGGGAAAATGTAGGGATTTTGACGGCAAACTTGCAAACGTCTTGTATTTGTCAGGAAAAAGTTAGGGGTTTAAAAAAAAATCTCGCAAAAGTCTTGCAATTGGTTGGAAGAAATTGACGAGGGAATCTTATTGATAAGGGAAAGTTAGGGATTTTCAGAAAAGTTTAAAAAAAGTATTGCAATTGATAGGGGGAAATTGATGAGAGAATTTGATCGATAAGGGAAAATCAGGGGAAATTTATAGATTTTGAAAAAAACTGGCAAAAGTCTTGTAATTGATTGAGGGAAATTGGTAAAGAAATTTTATTGATAAAGGAAAGTCAGGGAAAAGTTAGGGATTTAAAAAAAAAACATTGTAAAAGTCTTGCAATTTACTGGGGTACATTGATAAAGGAATTTAATTGATGAGGGAAAGTTAGGGCTATTGAACAAAATCATGCGAAACTCTTGCAAGGGATTGGTGGAAATTGTTGAGAGAATATTATCGATCAGGGAAAGCTAGGGATTTGAACAAAAATCTTTAAAAAGTCTTGCAATTAGTTGGTGAAGATCGATGAAAGAATTTTATTGATAAAGGAAAATTGAGGGATTTTGAAAAAAAAATTTGCAAAATTCAGGGAATTTTGATAATCTGATCTTTGAATATCAATGCTTAGAGAAAAATTAGGGTATTTTGAAAATGAAGTTTTGCGATCACCCTGTGATAATACTCTTGTTAATTATTGATTCGCATTATCGTATTTTTTTCTTTTTTTCAGTGGCTTCCTCCTGACCATTATATTTGTAGTTAAAACATAATTTGATAGAAGATTCCAAAATTTGATTAAAAAGGCATCCCTTTCGGTTGAAAATGCAATTAATCTCTTTGGTAGGAAACTTTAACTATTTTTTTGAAAATTCTACTTTTTCATTATTATTGATTTTTATTGGTTGAGGATTCAGCTATTTAGTTAAAAATTCGTTTTTTTGTTGTTGAAAATTAATTTTTTTATCTAACAAGAAAAAGTTTAATTTTTGGTTTGAAAATTTAGATACTCTGGAAGAAATTTAATGTTTTTTGGTGAAGAATGCACCTGCTTGGTTGAAAATTAATCTTCTTTATTGTTCAGGATTCTACTATTTCGTTCAAAATTTATTTTTTTGGTTGAACTCAACTATTTTTTATATAAAATAAAAATATTTTGTAGTTGAAATTTCTAATATTACATTATTCGTGGAAAATTAATCTTTTTTTTTTGTTCAAAATTGAAGTACTTGATTGAAGGTATATTATTAACTTTTGTTAAAAAAGCATGTTTTTGTTGAAAATTTATCATTTCAGTTGAAAATTAATATCTGTTATTGAAAATCATTTGTTCAAAATGCATCTGTTTGGTTAGAAATTTAATTATTTTGTTCAAAATTCTTGTCGTTTGAAAATTTGGCTATTTTGTTACAGATTTATTTTTTTCTTTTCATGAATATTAATCTTTTCCTGAAGATTTAACTTTTTCGTTTTTTATTGAAAATGTAACTATTTTGTTAAAAATTTGTAAAAATTTGTTCACGGATCAGATAAAATTTATATCTACAATCTAAAGAATACATTTTTTTTTAATTTTCGATTTTATTAATAACCTCTTTATATTGTCAAAAGGATAAATTTATCCATAAATCATTATTTTTTACCTTTATATTAGTTAATATATTCGCAGGTTGGTTACTGGTTTTGTAATTCTAAAATCGGTGGGCAATTTATCTGGATCAGGATCAGGTTACGCATCGTTCAAATACGTAGATCCGCGCGGCAGCTGATCAGTGGATTTACGCAATATATTATTTTAGAATTTTTGATAAATATCTACGTGGAAAACAAACTCATTTGCATTAGGAATTTCACAAAAGTTGACATTTAATCAATTTTATCAAGAAATTTGATTAATTCGCTGCGCTCATCCGGAATAAAATTAAATTTCTCCGAAAAACTATGCTGACACATCAGTCGTATTGAATTAAATTGTATTCAACCAGTTCTCTTTAATTTAAATGTATAATTGGTTTACAATTCTTAGATTAAAAAATTAATTTATCAAGATTTGTCATTTTTTCTGTATACCTAGAATTATAGATGTATTTTAAGTTTAAAATCGTTCAAAAATTATTTGTAGTTTTAAGAAAATTCCATTTTTACAGATGTAAAAACTCTTGATTTTTATTATTTCAAAATTTGTATTTTTCAATTGTACAAGAGTCTGCAAAGAGATTTTTTATGATAGGAATCAACTGGTTTTGAAATTTTTATGTTTCAAACAAAATCTTAAAAAAATTCTTGAATTAAAAAAAATATCCACAAAAATCTTAGAATCATTTTTTCAGAGAGAAGTTTCTAAAGAGAATATACTTTTTACTTTTTATACATTAGGAAAAGACTTAAAATTTTTAAATATCTAGAAAAAAATGAGCATTTTATAAAAAATCTTACAGGACCTTTATAGACAACTGAGTGTCCAAATTCGGAAAAAAAATAAAATTTTTGAGAAAATATTGAAATCTTAGTAAAAAGTCCCTTCACTTTCAGAGTTTTAAGAAAATTTAAATGGTTCGGGATTCAAGATAATGCGACTTAAAAAATAATGCCTCTTTAAGAGACTAATGTAAAATCTCTTTCATATCATCAGGGTTTACATTAGTTCAGTAATTGAATTTTAGATAAAATGAGTTTAAAAAAATTAAGATTAAAAGGAGGTTAAGTTTCATTTTTGTTTTGCAGATTTGTTTAGCCTAATTAAAAAAAAAGTTAATACCTCAACACACTCTAATAATGAAAATACATAAGAAAAATTTAAGGATATAAAATATTGAAAAATATATAAACAATGGAATTTAAAACTGCTCATTATTTAAACTTTTTAAAATGGATATTTATCAGTAGATGGATTGTGATTTCCTATTCTGGTCAATTTTTTCTTATTTCTTTTTTATCAGTTAAAAGCTATCACTTGTTTCAAATATTATTTAATGTTGAATATTCTAAATGTTATGTTGAAAATCCGTTTTTTGTTAGCAGAAAATTAGTTTTTTCACTGAAACTGCACTATTCCATTTAGTTTAAAGGTTTAGAAATTCGTCTCTTTTTGTAAATTTCTTTGTAGATTCATTATTTTAAATAGGAGCTTATCTCTTTTATTTAAAATTTATATTTTTTTCAAAATTAGTTTTTTGGATTTAAATTAATTTTTATAATTAAAAATGTAAATATTCCATTTTTGGTTTGAAAATTCATCTCTTCTTCAAGAAATTTAATCTTTTTTTCACTAAAAACGCAACTATCTGATTAAAAGATAATCTCTTTTTTTTTTGTTTAAGATTCATAATTTTAGTTAAAGATTTTAAGTTTTAGTTGGAGTTCTTCTCTTTGGATTCATCATTGAATTATCCTGTTGAGAATTAATTTTCTTTACTTGGTTAAAAATTAATTCTTTCAATTGAAAATTAAATCGTTTCAATTATGATTTGTAAATTCATTTATTTTCGTGAAAATTTCATCTATTTTCGTTAAAAATGTAACTGTTTGAATAAAAGTTTATATTTTTTGGTCAAGAATTTAACTATCTGGTCGAAAATTCGTCTTTTGTTTAAAAATGCAACTACTTGGTTAAAAGTGGAGCTGACTTTTTTAAATTTCATTTATTTGTTTGAAATTTTCATATCTTTAGTTGGAAATTCTAATTATTTTCTTGAAATTTTTTTTTAATTAATTCTTTTTACTAAAAATTTAACTATTCCCTTTGTGGCTTAAAAATTCATCTCTTTTTGTGAACATTTGTTTATTTTTGTTTTTTTTAAAATAGTTTTTGCTTAATTTTTTTTTATTTTTTTATTAAAAATTAATTATTTTGAATAAAAGTTTAACTATTACATTAATGGCTTGAAAATTCATCTCCTTTGATAGAAATTTCATCTTTTCTGGTCGAGGATTTAATAATAAAATCTAATTGGTCGATGATGAACTAATTTTTTTTAATCTTCCTGTTTGGTTGGAAATTTGAATTATTTTGTTTAAAAAATACCTATTCCATTTATGGTTTGAAAATTCAGCTCTTCTGATACAAATTTAATCTTCTTTTTTTTTGATAAAACCAACTGTATGGTTGAAAGTTAATTTCTTTTTTGGTGAAGATTTAATATTAAAATCCTATTTGGTTGATAATTTAAATAATTAGTTAAATGTTGAACTATTTTGTTAAAAAGCCATTCTTTAATTAAAGATTTATTATTTTAGTTGAAAAGTCATATGTTTTAGGTTGGAAATTTATTATTATTTTGTTGAAAATTCGTTTTGGTTGGTTGAAAATTAATGATTTTAATTAAAAATTGAAGAACTTAGTTTGAAGCTTGGACATTCATTTTTTGTTGTTTTAATTTTTCATTTTTGGTTCAAAATGCATTCTTTTAATTAAAAATGTAATTTTGAAGATGATGGATTCAACTATTTGGGTGAAAATTCTTTTTCTGTTTAGTTATATTTTAACTAATTTTTTCTTATTTTGAAATCTTTATTGGTTAATAATACAACTATTTGGTTCAAATTTAAACTACTTTGTTAATCTTTTATTTGTTGTTGAAAATTTAATCTCTTTAGTTGAAAAATGTAATTATTTTGTTGAAATTCTTAAACAATTAATTCTTTTAACTAAGAATTCAACTATTCCATTTATGGCTCTAAAATTCATTTTTTGTTGTTACAAAAATTTATTTTTCTTATTCAGAATCATTTTTTTCAGAAAATTTTTCTTTTTTTATTGATTTTAACTGAAATTCATGATTTGAAAATTAATCTCTTTTGATAAAAATGCAACTATTTTTTTGAAAACTTAGACTATGTTCCCTGCCTTATCACGAAAATCCCTTTTCCCTTCAAATCACAAGAATTCAACTGCAGATAATTTTAATTCTAAAAGACATTTAATTTTTTAGGTTAAAAATGCAACTGCTTGTTTGAGAATTAATCTTCTTTAGTTGAGGTTTTCACTATTTTGTTGAAAATTAATTTTCTTGGTTGAACTCAACTGTTTTTGATTAAAAATAAAAATCTTTTTTGGTTAAAATATCTACTATTACATTATTCGTGGAAAATTAATATTTGTAGTTTAAATTTTAAAAACTTGTTTTAAGGTATCTTATTACACTTTTTTAAAAATTCATTATTTTATTCGAAAATTCCTCTCTTTCATTCAAAATTCGTTTTTTCTTATTGAGAATTTATTGAGAAATTATTATACATTAGTTGGAAATTCATGTCTGTTTCAGAATCTAACGATTTTGTTGAAAACTGTTTTTCTTCTTGTTTGTTAAAATATCAATTATTACATTTTTCGTTGAAAATTCCTCGAATCGGGTTTAAAAGTATATTTTTTTTAGTTTGGACTTTTTAGTGTATTGATAGATTAAAAAATCTTCTTTTTATAGTTAAAAATTCATCTATTCGTTTAAAAGTTCGACTATTTTTTGAACAATTCGTTTTTTTTTTGAAAACTAATTTCTTTTACTGAAGAATTAAATTTTTAGTTTATGGTTTAAAATTTAATTATTTTATTGAAAATTGTTTTATTTTTTGTTTGTTGAAATGTCAACTATTACATTTTTGTTGAAAATTCCTCTGATCGGGTTTAAAAGTCTACTTTTTTTGTTAATTTGAACTTTTTTAGTATATTGATTCAACAATTTTGGGTTTGAAGTTTAATATTTTTTTGTGAAAAAATTTGACCATTGGGTTGAAACTGATAAATTTTGTCCAAAATTCATTTTTTATGTAAATTAATTTTTTATTAAAAATGCAACTCTCTGGTTGAAATTTAATCTTTTTTGGTTTAAGATTCATAATTTTAGTTAAAGATTTTTAGTTTTAATTCAAATTCATCTTTTTCGATAAAAATTAAACTAGACAAACCTGGAGTTAGTGTTCCTGGAGTTAACGTTTCCGAGAAGTGACACCGCGCGGTGGGGAATGGTTAGATGCGATGCGGGAGGATGTGCGACAATCTCGAGCGTCACAAAACAGAGAAACAAGAAAGAAAAAAAAACAGGAGAGAAACAAAATAGTTTCGAGGCTTTGAATTTAATGTCCCGCTCAGTCCCAAAATTGACATTACATCCAGGTTTGACTGCATTTTGTTGAAAATTAATTATCCTTACTTTATCATAAATTATTTCTTTAAACTAAAAATTAAACTATTTCATTTAAAACAAATATAAAATAAGACAAAGTAAATTTATCCAGGAATGAGGATATTTATGTTTGAACTACTTTCCTCGGCTGGAGAGGTTCCAAACTGAACACTTAAAAGCTAGATTTTCTGAAGTCAATATACATTACCCATTCGTCGCTTCTGATGTGATAAATGCGATATTGGCGCCCAACGCTCATCAAGGTTCGCGGAAAAATGATAAAATAAACGATCTGGTTTGTGCACTACAGAAGAATACAAGGAGGTGGGTTACAGGCGGAGCTTTCATCGAGTACCGCCTTAGCAGTCCGCCCAGAGTACCTATTTTTTTTTTTGTATTCGCTAACCCTAATATTTTTAAAAGTACATTCCGTTCCGTGCCCTTAACTAAGGATGGGGAGGAGTAGCAACGATGCTCCAGGTGTGCTCCAGGTGTGTTCGCGAAGCAGTAAGGCTCGCCGTCTTAATGATTGTAATATTGCCTCGTTGGTTTCAAAAAATTGTAATTTTCGTCCGATCCCGTCAGAACAGAACAGGGTGGTCCAGGAATCAGGTTCTTGCTTTCAAGTTTCATTTTTAAAAGTACAAATAATACGCGTAAATCTTCCGCAAAATGAATCGCTGCACTCCGCACCGTACACCTGAAGCACTTATTCTCTTCCAAGGACAAAATTATTATTACGGAAAATTATATACCTCTTCACAAAATTTCATTGGCTGCGGTGTTTCTTTCGACGACACATTATTTTGTTACCAAGCTTGTTTGTACAACGATCACTTTTTCTCGGGATAAGAAATATTTGTCGTTTATTGAGGAATTCAAGAGAATACTCAACAAATCAATGTGCAGAATTCCTGAAAATAAAATCAAGAATCTAACGACCAAATTTTGGCAACAACCATAAAATGTTCCTAATGCAATCTGAACGAAATATTCTCTTAAAAAAGAAAAGAAAAAAAATTTTTTTTCTCTTCTTTATGGTGGTTGTCCAAATTTGGTCGTTAAATTCTTGATTTTATTTTCAGGAATTCTGCACATAACTTGATTGTTGGACGTTAAATAGGATTTTGAATTTGATTTTGATCTCATTTAAATTTTTTAAATGTAGACTCAACAAATCTTTTAAATCGTTTTAGGTAATTAGAAGAAACCACATTTTTCAACATTTTTTAATACAGAACATTCTTCTTGATTCTTTGAATTATTTTAATTCCTTGCATTCTTCTAAATTTCCCTAGAATATTTACAAATTGCTTGAATGATACGATTTTTTTATTTGCTTCAAGTTCTTCAAAATTACCATATTATTTTTCTTATTAACAAAATATGTCTTACTTCTCTAAAAGGTTCAATATACAAAGTTTTCTGGACACATTTGTCACATAAACGTATTAATTTTTTTTTTATATTCAAATTTTATTTGCAAAGTTCAACAGTAAGAAAAATGTAACATTTATATTTATAATATGTAACATTTTATTTAATAAGGGCAGGCGAATACAACAGTATTTTAATTTATATTTGACAAGAGTATAATTAAGTAACTTCATTGCTAACTAACAGTCAAAATTTCAGTTTCACAATGAATGAAAAATAATTTTTTTTTTTTAATTATTTTATTTGAGTAAAATTTTAACTTCTCTTTATTCCTTGATCCTCTAATGATAAATTTCATTTCAAAAGTTGACACTTTAGAGGAAAAACCTTTTTCGTGTCGAAGTTCAACTACTTAATTCATAGTAGAACTACTTTGTTAAACATTATTTCTTTTTGTAGATGAATCATCATTTTAATTGAAAACCCTTTTTTTTCTTAAAAATGTAACGGTTTTTTGAAAATTTGTTGGTGCTGCCAATTAATTTCTCTAACTAAAAATTTAATTTTTCCATTTTTGGTTAAACATTTATCTTCTTTATTTGAAAATTCAACTATACGGTTGAAAAACTCTGTATATTGTTGAAACGTCTTTTGTGATATCGGGTAGAACATTAATCTTGATGGTACCTAATTAACCTTTTCGGTTGAAAATTCATTTCTTTTGTGAAAATTTAACTATTAGGATAAAAAGTTCTCTACATATTCTGAATTTTGTTGAAAATGCATGTATCTTTAAAAAAATAATTATTCTTTTTAGAATATTAATATTTTTTGTTGAACATTTATTTCGTTCATTGAAAATTAGTTTACATTATTAACAATTAATTTTTTTAACTGAAAATTTAAGTATTCTATTTCTGGTCGAAAATGTATTATTTTTGATAGACATTTGATATTCTTGGTTAAAAATTCATCTGTTTAGTTGAAAATTTAACTATCTTGTTGAAAATTCATTTTCTTGGCTGAAAATTAATTATTTTAGTAAAAAATTAATTTCTTTGCTTAAAAATTAAAGTATTTTGTTGAAAATTTATCTTTTTTGTGTTGAGCATTAATCTCCTAGGTTGAAAATTTTCTTTTTGGTTCAAAATGTAATTATTCATTTTAAAATTCAACTGCTTTGCAACATTTTTTGGATAAAATTTTCTTACTGAAAATTTCATTGTTTTGTTGAACATCCAACGGATTGGCTGAAAATGAACTTTTCTGTTGAAAATTCATATTCTCGGGTTGAAAATTCATCTTCTTTGTAGAAAATCCGTCTTTTTCTTATTATTTTGTAAAAGTACATTAATTTAGTTAAAAAGTAAATCTTTGGTCGAGAATCCAACCATTCCATTTTATCTGAAAATGGATCGTTTTTAGTATAAAATATAACCATTACATTTTTCGTTTAGAATTCATCCTTTTGGTTGAAAATATAATTACTTGGTTTAAAATTGGAATAATTCGTTAAAAATTAATTTTATTATTTGAAGATTTAAGTAATTTGCTAAAAATTCATTTTTTATTCTATTAGTTGAAAATTCATCTCTTTGGCTGAAATATTTTTTTCGTTGAAAATCAATTTTTTGGATTGCAAATTTAAGTATTCCATATTTTGCTGAAAATTAATCACTTTTAGTATAAAAATTCAACTATTTTGTTAAGAAGTAACTTTTTAGTTAAAAATAAACTTTCTTTGTTGAGCTCCTTTGTTAAAAATTAATTTTGTTTGCAGATTCATAATTTTAGTTTAAACATTTTACATTTTGGTTGAAAAATCAACTAATTTGTTAAAAGGTAACTTTTGTCGAAAAATTTAACTAGTTGGTTTAAATTTGTAATACTTTGTTAAAAATTTATTTCATTTTGAAAATTGAACTATTTTTTTGTTGAAAATCCAAGAACTTGATTGAAAGTTGTAATACTTTGTTAAAAAATTAAATTTATTGGTGGAAGATTGATCAAATTTGATTAGTTAAAGATTCAACGCTTTGATCAATTATTTTTTTATTATTTTTATCTTGAAAACTTCAATCGTTCGTGGAAAATTCATCTCTTTTAGTAGAAAATAAATGTTTTTTCATTGAGAACTTAACTATTTTATTGAAATTGTAAGATATTGCATTAAACCTAAAATTGTTTCAGATGCATGCAGAAACAACAATTTTCCAAGATAAAAAGATATATGTTTTCAAGGTTTCTTTCAGAACAGAAATAAAAACTGATAAAAGTCAAGGAAAATGAAAAATTAATCAGACAATGTCAGGAAATTTTCTAAAATTTGGATTTTGCAACAACCATGTCAATAAATATTTCGGTATTTGTTTAAAGATCTCATAAGGCGAATATGAATCTCAATTTCTCCTAATAATATAAATAGCTCTAATAATATTGCTATATGTTGAACAATTAATTTGACAATGATTAGTAGGTCAAAACTCTTTAGCATTTTATATATTACAGAGATTGCATTTTAGCCATATCTGGCACAAATAGGATAATTTAGACTGATAAAAGGATTGGAAATCGATTTTCGCTAATTTAATCAAAAACAAAACACTTCATAGCGTGAATTATTTAATTAAATTATTTATAAATTAACGAATAAGGCAACAAAGCATGATAAATCTATTCGAGGTAATTTGTCAATAATTAGACTAATGCTGTATTTCAAAGAATATCAGAGATAGAAGACAAATTCAAATAGTACCATGTATTATCGAATTATTGAATCTATAATAGTATGGAATTTATGTAGTTTTGCAATTCTACATTTTTAGAAACTCTTTATAATTGCAGAAATCTAAACTGTCAATCTTTAAAATTGAAGAGTTTTACATTTGTATAACTTATAATAAAAAAAATTCTGTTATTTTTTTTATTTACATTCAAAATTTCTTCAATTTGTAAGATTAACATTTGAAAACATGACTTTTGAGCTGAAAAATCTTCAGAATTAGATAATTTTTAATATTAAATTTACACTTAAGAATTATGCAATATTTAAATTGTACAATTTAACAAGCTATTTATTATTGACGATTTATGTTCGAACTTTTCTTGATTAGTAAGATTAAGAATTGAAAACGTAACTTTTTAGCTTCAAAATTATTAAAATGTAAGAGTGTTTATTTATACATTTTCAACATTCAAAAGTTTTCAATTGCAACTCTTAAATTTTAGATCTTTAGAATTGAAGAATTTGTTCTATTGGAAATTTAATATTTAGAATTATGCAAGATTTAAGTTGTAAGATTGAAAAAGCTGTATTATTGATGATTTACGTTCTAACTTTTTAAATGTATATGATTTAGAATTTAAAAAGAGACTTTTGATCTTCAAAATCATCCAAATTAAAGATTTTTTATTCTATTTTTTTAAATTTCAAGAGTTTCCAATTTCCATTGTAAACATTCAAAATTATGCTAATGAAAAAAGTAGAAACTACATCACTTTAAATTATACATATTAAAAATTCTTTCCTGGTTCCCCTCCCCTCAGGTATCATACTTTCTATCCCTTCATTTCCTCAACTTCCCGCCGCCCCATTTCCTCCGCATTCTTCCATTTACTTTCCCACCCACCACTTCCACTCTTCTCATTACACCTTTTTTTCCTCACCCCTCATTGCCCTCATATCCTCTCCTCTAATAATCCCCACGCTACCTACCCTCATTTCCCCCACTTCTACTTTTCTCAATCCTCATTCCACTCCCCACGCCTACTTCCCCTCCCATAATTTCCTCTCACTTCCCCCTTAACATTTACCCTACTTTTTCTCTACTCACTTCCCCTACTTCTCCTTCTCCTCTTCCTTTCATTTTCCCTATTTCCTCTTCTTTTACTTCTCTATTTCTTTCCTTATTTCCCGTATTTTTCCTCTCTTCAAATCCTATACCTCTCTCCTCATTTATCCTGCGTCCCTCGTATCCAATTCCCCTTGGATCCCCTCACCTCTTTGTTCATTTACATTTACTCCCCTACCCTTCACTTCCTATCTCATAATTCACCCTCATTGCCCCTGTTCTCACTTCCCCTATCCTAATATCCTCTTTCCCTAACCTTCCCCCTCCTCTCATGTCCTCATTTCTCATACTACCTTATTATTATCCCTATTTCCCCACTTCTACTTCTCCTACTCCTCCATTTCCCCTACTTTCTCTTCCCTTACTTCCCCTTCTTCTTTTTCTAATTTCCTATACTTTTAATCTCCTAAAATATAATACCCCTACCCTCATTTATCCTACATCCCTCTCTCCCAATTTCTCTTGGATCCCCTGACCCCTTCATTCATTTACACTTATTCCCCTACCCCTTACTTCTCCTCTCACAATTTACTCTCATTACCCCTCTTCTCACTTCCCCTATTTCCTCTCTCCACACTCACCCTACTTCTTCGCAACTTACTTATCCTAATTCTCTTTCCCTAATTTTGCTTACCGCCACTGTTATTATTTTTTTTTTATTACACCATTAAGCCATTTCCCTTTCGGGGTAGGCGTGACTCACTCGGCCGGGAAAAGGAATAGTGTGTGGAAGGGATAGAGATTTTTCAGATTGATCCAGAATTCTCGTGCTATTTAAGTAAATAACACGTTCGTTCCGCAACACTGCTCCGACC
>NC_046662.1:65728058-65742860 GCF_010883055.1 Belonocnema kinseyi | reverse complement strand
AAATTAAAATTAAAATTAAAATTAAAATTAAAATTAAAATTAAAATTAAAATTAAAATTAAAATTAAAATTAAAATTAAAATTAAAATTAAAATTAAAATTAGAATTAAAATTAAAATTAAAATTAAAATTGAAATTAAAATTAAAATTTTAATTAAAATTAAAGTTAAAATTAAAATTAACATTAACATTAAAAACATGTGACACTCTTAAATACCTATATTTCCGACCTCACTTTATCAGTTAACTGCATTTTTTTTCGAATTTAAGAACTTTTTACATTCTCATCAGAGAAGGTATTAGATTTCTGTAAAATTTGACCCCCCCCCCCGTCAGTTTTTGTCAAATGTCCACGTTTTGAGACCCTCTGAAAACGAAAAACAGGTTTTTACGAATGTGTCTGTCTGTATGTCTGTATGTCTGCCTGTCTGTGAACACGATAACTTTCGAAAAAATTAATCTATTAGATTGCCCTTTGGCACACTCCTTTAGTGTCCTTAACTAAAGGTCAAGTTCGATAGCCAGCCACATTGGATTAAAATTCAAAAAGTGGGCACATTTTGAATATTTTTTAGACCACTTTTTAAAAAACTCCCAAATTCTGTGTACGGTTATTTATAGAATTCAAAAGGTTTAACAATTTATCATTATGACTTTTTTTGAAAAATCAAAAATTACCAGAGTTAGGGCATTTTCAAAATCCAAAAAAACTAAAATGAACATTTTAAGCCAAAAAACACATGACATGAAAAAAAGTCAAAAGAAGAAAAACTTTGCTTTTTGAAGACCCTACAGGATTATGATAACAACTTTTTAATTTGGTCGAAAAGTTGAAAATTCCAAATTTGATCCTACCAAAAAAAAAAAAAAAAAATCCACAAATTCCATTTTTTGGTTAAACTATGCAAGATACGAAAAAAATTAAAAAGCTCAAATTACACGCACTGGAAAAAACTACAAATTCATAATGAATCACTTTTTGACACAAGTTGCGAAAAAATAAACAAACTAAATGTGTGGAAGACGGTACTCGATACAGTAAAATGTGTAATAAAAAAATGGTTTGCCTAAATAAGATCTAAAATTTTGATTTTTATATTTCTTTGATAGGGCACGCGCTTTTTACATTCACACTGCAATAAGAAGGTATTGGTTTCATACAAAAAATGACTTTCGCGGATTACATCCAATATCGACGTTTTGAGATTTCCTCAGAAGGAACAAAAAGTTTTCAGGTTGGTATCTGTCTGTCGTTGTCGTATGTACACTGGATGTCTTTGGATCGACTAATTGAATCGAATTGGGCTTTGGCACACAGGTTTAGGGGTCAAGGATTTTAAAATTCCACGTTCGGCTATTTATAGCACACGAAAATGTTAATAATTTATCATGATTGATTTTTTTTTGATAACAAAGAAATTATCACAGTTATGGCTTTTTCAAAATACAATATGAAAATGAAAAGGAAAAGAAAAGGAAAACGTTACTTTTTGAAAAACTTACAAGGTCATCATAACAGGTTTTATGATTTTAAAAAAATCGAAAATTCATCTTTTAATCGCACAAAAAATACTGAATTATTACATTCTCATCATAATAAGAAGGTATTGTTTTATGGGAAAAGTGACTATCGCGGATTTCTTGAAATTTTCTCTTTTTGAGAATCCCTAATTCCCAAAAAAACCGGTATTACGATGACGTCTGTCTGTCGGCCTTGTCAATATCGTAGTTGTCGTTGTGGTCTGTAAACACAGTAACATTTGAAGTAATTAGTTTATTGAATTTCCCTTTGACACACTTTATAACGATATGCAAAGAAAAGACGATTTCGTTAGACAGCTATTTTAAATAAAAATGCAATAATTTGGAGCATTTTCAAAATTGTTAAGACCACTTTTTTAAGATTTGAAATTTTCATATAGTGCTGTTTACACTGCACAAAAATATGAACAATTTATCTTGATGACTTTTTTTGATAACAACAAAATTACCAGAGTTATAGCGTTTCCAAACTTTAGAAAAATAATAATAATAACGAAAATGAGTACTCTATATCATTCAACGCACCACATGAAAAAATGTCAACAAAAAAATTTTAGTTTTTAAAGACCTACACGATTATCATAACAACTTTTTGAATTTTGTTAAAAAATCGAAAATTCAAATTTTTGTCGTACATTCTCATCATAATGAGAAGACATTAGTCTTATGTGAAAACTTTCTATTGCTAAATAATCTGAATACATGTATTATAAGTTTGATACAGAAGTGTTAAACATTATATAGAGAAGTTCACATTTTGGACAAAATCGAGTGCGAAGCACGAGATACGTGATGAGAATGTGTTCGTTAAAGCCGAAGAAGCTTTAACAAAGGAGAATTCACAATCACCAAATTACAGAACCAACAGTCGCGCGCCCTAGACGCGCTCAAACTCGCGAACGTTTATGTACTTCATTTGAGTAGGAATTTGACTAAAAATTATTTTCAAAGACATTAAAACTGGCACTATTTTTTGACATATTTTCTTTCTAATCTTGAAACTTTTTGAGCCTAAGAACTTTTTTTTATATTTACAATATTTGCGATATGCAAAAATGCGTACATAAACGTAATTTACTGTCGGCTCTTGCATCTCTCGAAGTTTGAGGCCGATATTTTACATATGAAAAAAGTTCTTAGGTTTAAAATGTTTCAAGGTACAAAGAAAATAAGTCAAGAAATGTTCCCAGTTTAAATTTCTTTTAAAATAATTTTTAGCGAAAATCTTACACAAATGAAGTACATCAACGTAGTTTTTGGTCTTCTGATAAATTTTCCAAAGTTGCAGTTTGATATTTTATTTACAAAAAAGTTCCGAAGTTCAAAGAAAATCACGTAACCTGAAAAAGCAAGGTCTGTAACATAGATATTTGAGTGGTTCACATGCCCTTAAAACTAAAATTAAAATTAAAGTTAAAAGTAAAATAAAAAAAATTAAAATTAAAATTAAAATTGCATTGTAATCTAGTAGTATTATAAACTATATAAACTAGAGTGCTCCATTCTGTAACTAGGATTTTATTTTCTGCTTTTCTATCATTCAATCGGAACCCGCCCTGTTTATTTTAAAGTTCAGAAAATCGGCATTGTCATTTCTGAAGGCACAACCCGACAAATCCTCTTTTGCTCGACTGAAACTACTCTTTTGTTAATCTCTTAAAAACACATTTGGTATCCTCCAGTGCAGCGTCCGGTTGACATATGAGGGATGTTTCGGCATCTAGGTTGTCTTCAGGGTATTCCGATATTTGTGGGATGTCTCCAGGGCATTATAACATTGGTCAGGAAATCAGGGCGAGACACGAATCCTCCGGATTCTCACCAGGGCTGTCTTCAATTTTCCTAGGACCCTAAGCCCTAAGGTCTAAGCTACCGAATTTAAACACAACCTCATTTTGACATATTTGTAAATAAACACCTCAAATGATATTTATCGTCCAATATCTTCTCGACAACTTCTGGACTTGCATTAATTTTAATGAATTAGACTTCAATTTTAGGGGAAATTTGGACCAGGAATTTTTCAGATTTTGTTTTTACTTTTGCAATAAATATAATCTTACTTTTCTATATTGTTGCCAAATATAGCACACGCTGAAGTATGATTTTCTTACAGAATTTTCACTGCGATTAATTAAATCACAGACTTCAAATTTTTTCCTTGTCTCCCTTTTAGTCCTTTTTTTAAAGAAGTCCTCTTTTTCCCTCTGTTTTCAAGAAAATTCCCCTTTTTCATGTTTATTTTTGCTTAAATGAGAACTTAATTAATAGAAACCAATACAAAAAATAATCTTAAAAAATTTTTAAGTCTGCTATTATATTTTTGGTTTAAAAGTCAACACTTTTGGTCAAAATTCCAAATATTTTGTTCAACATGTTTGTTTTTGGATAGAAAATTGGTCCTCTTGGATTAAAAATTTGTTTTTGGGTAGAGAAAGTAATCTTTTATGGTTGAAAGAGAATTCTCTTTCATCAAAAAGTTTCCTCTCAATTTTTCGGTTCGAAATTCATCTCTTTTGGTTAAAAATGCAACTACTTTGTTCAAAGCTCTTCTGTTTTGGTTGAAAATTCATCTCTTTTGTATAAAAGTTGATTATTTTTATTCGAAAAGTCTACTGACCGAATCCATTTCAAATCAGGAAGGGTTATACAATTGAAATCGCAGAATCTCTTGGGGACAAAATATTTTGTTTTTCAGAGGAAATTAGGCCACACGTATTTTTCCAATTAACATAAAAAAAATTTCCTAATAAGTTATGCGTATTTGAATGTTGTGCTTTGTTTTTCAAAAAATCCTATTTTTTCCTTTTAACCTCTATAACTTTGGGCCTAAGTGAGATGCTTATTATTTTATTTTATTTTAGAATCTGCTTATTTCAAAATACACTGGAAAATTGGAAAAAAGGTTTCAAATTAACAAAATGGCTGCAGTTTTTCTGAAAAACTAAAAGATTGATTTTTTCAAAAAACCTACCTTTAAATTTTTCGCCAATTTTTTTTGAACTTGTACTTTGATAACGAAGTTAAATTATATATATACACATACATACATGCATATATATATAATTATATATAAATATTTGTGTGTGTTTAGGAATTAAAGAGGAGTGTTCAACCGCTCGGTTGAAAGATCAACTATTTTGTTGAAAATTTATCTTTCTTGGTTTAAAAATCAACTACTTTGTTAAAAACTCATTTTTCGACAGTAGATTCAACTTGTTGATTGCAAAATTAATATTATATTTAAAAAAATTAATATTATATTTAAAAAAATTAATCTTTTGTTAAAATATATCGTTGGAAATTCGTTTCATTTGTTGAAGATTCATTTTTTAAGTAATAACTTAACTATTTCATTTTTGGTTGAAAATAATTGATATTTTTTATTTAAAATTGATCTCCACTAATTAAAAAAGAATGTATTTTGTTACAAATTAGTCTTTTGTGGTCTTTTCTGCTAAAAATAAAACTATTTTTATAAAAATTTAACTTTTTGGTAGAAAATTAACTCATAAAACTCATAAAAAACTCATATTTTTTATTTGAAAATTTAACCATTTTGCAGATGATTATAATATTTTTGGTTTTGAAATTCAACAGGTTTGTTGAAAATTAATATACTTAGTTGAAAAAACGTTTGTTTTTTTTTTGTTAGTATATGAATCTTCTTGCCGGAGAACTAATTTTTGTTGTTGAAAATTGAACTATTTGGTTAGAAATTCATCTTTTTTAGTTGAATTTTCAACTACTAGATTGGACGTTGAACCTGCTTATTAAAAATTCATATTTTTTTTAGATTTCTTAAGATTGATCATTTTAGTTGAAAATTCATCTGCTAAATGTTGAAAATGTAACTTTTTAAAAATTTGATTCTTTTTTGGTTAATGATTAATGATTTTAACTCAACAATGTACTTTTACATTTCATTTAAAAATTAATATTTCTGTTGAAAGTTATCTCCTCTAGTTAATAATTAATGTATTTTGTTGAAAATCCGTCTTTTTGGTCAAAAATTATTATTTTTGGATACAAAGTCATCCTTTTTGTTTTAAAAATGAAAAGGTTTAAGTTTGCATTAATCTGGTTTGGTTAAGGAGTGAGCAATTTGGTAAAAAATTTAATTATTTTTTTTAAAGTTATCCTTTTTGTTAAAAATTCCTGTACAGTTTGTCTCTTCAGCTTTAAAATTCAAACTTTTTTTTGGAAATTAATGTGTTTGATTGAAAATTCGTCTCTTTCGTAGAACATTTCCCTTCTTTCTGGAAAAATTATATTTTTTGTGGAAAACTACACTATTTATTAGAAAATTAATGTATTTTGTTAATAATTCTTCTTTTTGGTCAGAAAATTAATTTTGTTTGTTTGTTTATGGACGACCCCTAAGCTAAAGGCAACCACCAAGAAGTTCAGTTGATGTGCGAATTATATCTTTGCAATAAAATAGTGACAAGATACTGCGATCATCTGCCTCGTAAATTAACTTCTAAAATGGTACATCAGGACCGCAAGTGACTAGCAGCAGCTGCGTAAATTAATAGTTAATCCACGGTTTACGTCAAATGACGCCATCTTGGCTAGATACCCGATTCGAAATTTTAACCTTATACATTAAACCTGCTAATTCTAGATAAAATCTCCTTCGAGCCTATTTCTGCTGGCACATCCTACTTTGATTCTATGAAAGCCTAAGCATTCTGAATTTCATCCTCCTTTAGTCCTAATATAATCTGAACTGTATTTTTCAAGTCCTGCTTTAAACCTCCTACAACTAGTGTTCTATTTATGTGCTTTGAGAATTTCATGAGCATTTATAAGTATTTTGAATTAGGATTGAAAAAATCGTATTCTCTATCTTCATTAATAATAATTGGAAAGGGGACGCTACATTTAAATGGAAAAAGAAGTCCAAATATTAGAAAGCCTTTTATTATTCGCATTAAAAAGTGCCTTATTTAGGGTTGCTACAATATTACAATTTCTGCATTTTTATGGGTATAAAACCAACTATACACCTAGAAGATTAATAATATTAATGCAAAGAAAAAATTGCTTCTAAATACATTTATACACTTTATAGTTGAGTTTTAAAATCAAAAAAAATAATTTTCGAACTTAAGAAATGAATTTTTAACTAAATTGATGAATCTTCAACCAAAAATATGAATTTTTAACGTGATAGGTAGTTGAATTTTCAAAAAAGTATATAAATTTTCTTTAAAAAAATATCAATTCTCAAACAACAAAAAATGAATTTTCAATAAAATAATTCAATTTTTAATCCAAAAGATGAATTTGCTAACATAAAAGAGTTTAAATAAAATATATACATTTTTAAGAATAGTTCAATTTTCAGTTAGAAAATTACAATGATCAATGAAGTTCAATTTCCCACCAGAAATGAAATAGCTGAAGTGAATATTCAACTAAAATAATCAATCTTCAACTAAACAAATTTATGGTTGAACCAAATACATGAATTTTCGAATAAAAAGATCAATTTTCTACAAAAAATAAATAACTTAAATTCTCAGTTAGTGAAACTACTTTTTAAGCAAAAAAGAAACGAGTTTTCAACAAAACAGTTAAATTTTTAACCATGAAAATTAATTTTTAACCAAAAAGACGAAGTTTGAATTAATAAGAGAACTCTTCTAGCAAAAACAGAGGGATTTTCAACAACCAAATTAATTTTCAAATACAACAGAGAATCCAATGACCAAATTTGAACAACCACCATAAAATGTTCCCATTGAAATTAAAAAAAAAAGAAAAGAAAACAATTTTTGTCCTTTGTTGCTGTTCCTTCCTGCTCAGATATTTTTTATTCTATTTATTTATTTTTTGTCTTGTTAAGGGTGCTGTGTGAGTGCCGAAACGTTAGTGATTATTTTTGACAATTGGTTTTTTATTGTCAGTTGATGGAAATAAAATTTAAAGATAAAAGAAAAAGAAAAAAGAGAAGGAAGGGTATTTGGTTGGTTGCCTTCTCATTTTTATTTCCTCTGATTTATTTTTGTTTAAAAAAAATATTGTTTTCTTTTATTTTTTAGGAAAAAATTGTCATCTTTTTTTCAAATTTCAATATGAACATTTTATTGCGGTTGCCCAAATTTGGTCTCTTAATTCTTGGTTTTATTTTCAGGAATTCTGCACACTGATTTGATTAAGGGACGTTAAATAGGATTTTAAATTTGAGTTTAATCTCATTTAAATTTCTAATTTCAATTATAGACAATTTACTTTTGTTAAACTTCCGTAATATTTAGTTTAAGCAATAAATTTGAATAATTCTTTTTCATTTGCTTATTTATTTGGATCACTAGTCGATGATAAGGTTTGTTCAGGTGCCCAGATGAGCCAAAGAAAATGTAAAGAGTTAAGACAGCACTGACCAATGCATACACAACGAAGCACGTTTTCAATATTGAACCTTAAAGCAGGTTTTTGGTCCATGCAAATTCGTATTGTGGCATTGAATTTTCTTTATTTTACATTTATTTTAACTCAATTGAGCCAAATCTAACCTCTTTCTCATACAGGCTGTTCAAAAATTCATGAAAATTTTTATATTTTTAAATGTAACTTAAATTTCATGAATAAAGTGCGTATTTTTATTTTTTATATATTTTTATACTTTTTATTTTATATATTACAAAATTATAATTCTGGTCATTAAATCATGTTGAAATTTCAAAAATTTTATTAAAAAGTGATCCTTTTTTCTTTTTGATTAAAAATGTAATTGTTTTCTTTAAAATCTAACTGTGCTAACTCTTTACAAATAAATTATTTGTATAACAAATTAAACTTGTTTTAAAAATTCATATTTTGGTGTTGAAAATTCCACTGAAATTCTTGAAAATCCAACTTTACTCTTTAAAATCGACTATTTTTATAAAAAATTTAATTTCTGCTAAAAATTCATATTTTTGTGTTAAAAATTCAACTGAAATGGTTGAAAATTAAAAAAAAAATTAAATGGCTTTTATTGTTAAAAGATGCATCTGTGTTATTAGAAAACTTGATATTTTTTATAAAAAGCAACTGTTTGTTTGAAAACTAATTCTCTTTGGTGGAGGATTCAACTATTTAGTTCAAAATTCATCTTTTTCGGTTAAATGTAACGGTTTGCAAACAAATATTTTTTGGTTGAAATAACTACTATGACATTATTCGTTGAAAATTGATCTTTTTTTTTGTTGTTGAAAATTCAGTTACTTAAGTAAATACTACTACTTTTTGAGTTGAAAATTCAACTATTTTAGTAAAAAATTAACATTTTTTGGAAACTTCTTATTTTAATTTTGAAAATTCAATTGAAACCATTCTTGTTGGAGCATTCAACTTTTTTTTAATTCTTATTTTTGGTTTAAAAATTTATATGTTTTGGAGAATTTCATCTTTTTGGGATAAAAAAATGCAACTGTTTAAAAATTAATCTTCAATTTCCAACGATAGATATGCCAAATAAAATGTAAAGACTAAAGACTTAAATTTTAGATCAAACAGTTGAATTCATCAAAAAATAAGAATTTTCTAAAAAATGGTTGAATCCTCAACCAAATTAGATTTATTTTCAACAAAGAACAAAAGATCAATTTCCGACAAAAAAAATAGTTAAGTTTTCAGTTTAAAAAATTAATTTTTGCCCAAAAATGTAACGCTTTTCAAGAAAATTGTTAAATTTTCAACCATAGAGAAGCTAAAGAAATTGTAAAGACTTAAGACATCAGTGACCAATAGATATAGAACGAACCACGTTTTTAAATATTGACCCTTTAGACTTTAGAGCAGGTTTCTGGTCCATGCAAATTCGTCTTGTAGTTCCCGACTTCCTCCCACCTTGGCCCAGCCTTCTTCGAGTTTATTCTTATGAATCTCCATGCGGTCGTGTATAGGGTGGAGGATATCCAACAGTGCGCCATGGGGATTATAAGATTAGGAGATTTTGACACTCCGGCTAACTGAAGTCGACGGGTACTCCTTAAAAATAACTTGCGTCCATCGCTCGAAAAGAAAAACTTGGACGTTTTTCTATTCTTATAATCACTCGGAATCCGGGATTAAAATAAATAATTTAAAAGTCAAGCTTCGTCCGAGGATTTTTTCCACAAAAGGTATACCCGAGCTTTCAAGATTTCTATCAGTTTTAGATTCGGCTTTTATTGAGGGATTGATAATCTGAATACTCATGCATTAAGCGGTGGTTAACGGATTATAAGCCAGTTCCCATATCAGAAGAGAATTTTCAATTCAATTTCCGGAAAAAAAAGTTTTTTAAAGTTTACGGAACTAGGTCCAGAGTAGTTAATATGGAAAAAGTTGAGTGGAAGTTAAAAAGGGCTCGTTATACGATTTGATGAACTATTTTGTTAAAATGGGTAGAAAATTTATAGCGGAGTCGATGAAAAACGAAAACAAATTATTTTTGATATTACCACACGCCTAGAGATTTTGAAAACTTTAATCGCTGAAGATTCGAACACTGCCACCTACCTAAAACTTCCTAACCACAAAACTAAAACTTCCGCCGCACTCACTAACCAACTGAGCTATCGAACGCTTTGACTTTAGCATACAAACCTTTGCTAAGTTTTATAAGGTCATGGAATAGTATGTAATAAGCATATACATATGTGTGCCTGTTTATCGTTAATTTTCAAGTTTTATACATTTTATAAACAGGCGAATTAAATAAATTTAATTAAAATGTTTTAAATTGGTCCCATATAGACATGTAAGATTAAATATTTTTTCACCACGGAATTTTTTGTTTACAAATTTGTAAAAGGTCACAAATTTGTCTATAAAATTCTTAATGACAATAATCATGGTGGATTGTTACCGAGGTTTCTAAAAATAAGAGTTTAAAAATTAGTTATTGACAATTGCTTACACTGTAAACAACAAAGTTTTACTCTTCTAAAAAAATATTTTTTTATTTGCATTTTTTTATTGAATAAGAAAAAAATAAAAGACTATTCTCAAAATGAGCCATGAAAGATTCATGCGAAATTTTATTAGCTGTAATTTTAAATAAGAAACGTTCAAATCCGTAGAGTAATCACTTGTAAAGATCAACTTGTCCACAGACTTTTTTTCACACTGTGCGTCAGTCCGTCCGCCCGTCCCACAGTGAGAAGAAAATTACTTTTTTGGTTCAAAATAACGTACAGCAGACAAATATAAGACGATTTGAAAAAAAATTGAAGAAGAAGCTGATAAGATTTCGAAAGGAGCTGTCGAGCCTGATTTTTAACATAGACTTTCACTTTTTTTTATAAATAAATAAATATGACGAAAAAAATGCCCATTTTTCTATTTCACGTTTCCGGTGCTCGACAATATAGCATGGAAATGGTTGAAATCACCTAAGTTTCACATAATAACATTAGTTGAAGATATTTCAACATTATATAATAAACAACAACAAACTTTATAAACAAATTATTTGTTGAAGGAATGTTTTTTACAATTTTTGTAATTTTACATTTTTATTAATAGAGACATTTTTTCTTAAGAAAAATTCGGTTTTTTTCAAAGCCAGTCTTTTCAGATGGGAACTTGATGGGAATTTCAGGAAAATTCATAATAAGTTGATAAATTTTATTATGTCTTTATACAAATTTGATAAACAAATGCATTAATTGGGCATTTGTCTACTTAAAAATTCGTTTCTTTCTATGTCAACAGTTTTAATTAGGATATTGAAAAAAAAATTTTTCGATCGACAGATGTTCGAATAATGCATTTGTTTATTAAATATGCTTTCAAAAAAATATAAAATTGATCAACCAATTATGAATTTCGCTGAAAGCATCATAAAATTTCCAACTAAAAAGACTGAATCGAAAAAAAAACGAATTTTTCCGTTCACAGATGCCCGAATAATGCATTTGTTTGTTAAATTTGTTTTTAAAAATCATAAAGCTTGTCAACTCATCATGAATGTTGCCGAATTTATTATGAAGATCCCAATTAAAAGTTTAATATCGAAACAAAAAAGAATTTTTCCGTCGACAGATGCCTCAATAATACATTTGTTTATTAAATTTGTTTTTAAACAAATTAACAAATTGATGAAACAATTATGAACTTTGCTGAAATAGTCATGAAGTTCCCAACTGAAAAGACTACTATTGAAAAAACCGAATTTTTGTATTGACAAACGTCCGAATAATGCATTTTTAAAATTAAATTTGTTTAAAAAATCATAAGATTAATCAACAAATTATGAAGTTTGCTAAAGTTATCATAAATTTCCTACTTGAAAAAAATTGGCATAAAAAAAACGAATATTTCTGTCGAAAAATTCCTGATTACTGCATTTGTACATTAAATTTGTTTATAATATAAACAATTATAATCAGAAGATAAATTTTTTTATATGATGTTTCAATTTCAATTTCTTGCAAAATAAATTGAAAAAACGTGTTTCTGGAAAATCGTAGAAAAAATTTGTTCAACAAATAATTTTTGATAACAAATTTTTTTTGTATATTGTCTGATATTAAAATATCTTTAACTAATGCTATTTTATGCAACTTAATCGATTTCAACCATTTTCTTGTAATTGACGAGCACCGGGAACGTCAAATAGCAAAAAGGCCATTTTTCGTTATATTTGTTTATTGATAAAAAATTGAAAACCTAATTCAAAAATAAGGCTGGACAACTCTCTTAAAAATCTTTTCAACTTTTTTCCAATTTTTTTTTGTCAAAATCGATGAAGATTTGTGGGCTGTACGTTATTCTGATAAATATAGTTTTTCATGATTAAAACACAAAATATCCATTCTATCTAAAATTAATTAACAACAAATTTGTAGATCTTTTAAAAATGCACCATTTTTGTGTACACAACTTTTTACCTATTTTGCACAGTTTAACCACAAAATTTAATTTTTCATTTTTCATTCTTTTTTGATGTTGTCAAAATTTGATTTTTTGATTTTTAAAGAGAATTTAAAAAGTTGTTATGATAATCTTGTAGGACATCCAAAAAGAAACATTTTTCTCTTCTAGACTTTTTTTCATATCGTGCGTTATTTGGCTTAAAATGTTGATTTTCGTGTGTTTTTTTTAACTTTGTAAATGCTATAACTCTGGTAAATTTTGGTTTGATCAGAAAAAATTATAAGGATAAATTGTTCGTATTTTTTAATGCTATAAATATCTGTACAGAAAATTTTTGAAACTTAAAAAAACAGTACTAAAAAATTTTCAAAATTATCTAATTTTTAAAATTTTTATCAAAATAGCTGGCTAACGAACTTGCCTTGATTTTTTGACACTCAGAGAGTGTGCCAAAGGCCAATCGAATATATTAATTTTTCTAAAAGTTATCGTGCCCACAGCCTGACATACATGCGTATACATACATACAGACAGACACATTCGTAAAAAACTGTTTTTCGGATTCTGGGGGTCTCAAAACGTGGACATTTGACAAAAACAGGGGGGTCAAATTTTACATAAATCTAATACCTTCTATGATGAAAATGTAAAAAGGGGAACAAATGTGCAATAGAATTTGTACAGGTATCGCGCCTTGAATAGCCCCTTTTTTATTGTTTTTAACTATTAAAAAACATTTGACCTTAACAAAAAGGTCAAAAATAAATTTGAATTTTTTCATATGAGACTTTTTAACGAAAATATTAGACTAGAATGAACGCTTGGGACTTTTCTTTTACAAATTTTGACATTGAAGAGGATAATTGAATTATTTAGTTGTCAAAAATAAGTTTTAAGTTCCCCAGCAATAAATGGTTAAAAAAGTGTCCTTCTGTCAAAAAAGTCAAATTTACGTATAACTTTATTTACGAAAGTCACATATTTTTTTGTAAAAAAAGCTTTTGTTTTAAAATTGTCCAAATAGATGGTACATTGAGAAAAATCACTCTTCGATTATTTTCATCAAAAACAATAAAAATCATATTTTTAATCTCAAAACTAATAAATGAAAAAGTCCTAAGCTATATAAAGTTGAAAAAAATGAAAAAATTTGGAAATGAATTATTTGAAATATAAAAATGTATATGGTTAGTCCAAGCATTATTTACGATACCTGTATTAGTTTAGTTGCAAAGAAATAAAATTCTGTATTCAAACAATTTTTTAAAATTTAGTGCTAAAACTTTCGTCCATACAGTGTTTAAAAATAAGTAGTAAAAATTTCTACAATATTAATTTATTTGATCTTTGATCCTATCAAGAACTATATTAAATCCTTCCAACCTCCAATGAAGGTTTGACTGTTTTCATTTATAAAAGAAATGAACTAAGAATATTTTTTTCAGCGATAAATAAATAAACGCAATATTGGAATTGTGGTGTTTTTCAAATGGAAATAGTTATAATTAAAAATAAATATTGGGTAAAAAAGATTTTTTAAGATTCCAAAAAGTATTGATCTAGACTCTTAAGAGTCCCAACTTCTGTGGAGAATAAAATAATTGATAAAAAAAATATTTGCAGATCTGGCAGTACATATAAAAGCAAAAACTTTAATATTTTCAGGTCCCATCGTCCCTGGTTCCATTACTTTTGTTTGTGTAACGACAAAATTTAATTTCCAGCTGAGATAGGAGCTTCTTATTTTTTCAGAAGCCATTTTGAGCCCGCAATCAACTTTAATTGAGTTTCCTCTCTTCTGGAAAGCGCAGCTTTATAAAAGTGTAAACTATTCTAGAATTTATTGAGTGCTCTTAAATATAGAGGAGAGTTAAGCTAATCTGACATTGGATTTGAGACGACACTAAATTTTTAAGACAAAATATAAACCGCGTTTTCTTCCTTCAAACATTATAGTCAAATTTCCCACGATTTTTCGGTCTATAGATTTTCGATCACTTCACTTTATTTATAATAATTGATAAACGAAGCATCGCATTTTGAAATCAAAAACAACTTTTTTAGTCAATCAGATTCTCTATCCAAAAATACCTAGAACGTTTTCAAAAAAAATTTTTTTATTTAAAAACCATCTTGCAAAAAAAAGTTTCGACTTAGCCCCACTCTCCGCTAAATATATTCGTGTAGCAACATTCGTACATTAAAACCCGTTCTTTTTATGAAATACATTAAAAATCCTCTAAAAGAGTATTTTATAATTTAAAAAATGTTTAATGCTAAACGCGATCCTTGAAAATTAGTAATACTTTTTTTAAAATGTCTAATGTGTTTTTCACTATACAGACAAAAATGTACGTACAATAGAAAATTTGAATCAGAGAAAGAAAATTGTATTAATCGTGAA
>NC_046662.1:65711876-65728048 GCF_010883055.1 Belonocnema kinseyi | reverse complement strand
CCCCCCACGCCTTCAATCGAAATAATTTTTATAAAATCTTGACTTTCTATTTCTTTTCTAAGACAAAATGGCTTAAAACCTTAATGAATTGTTTAAAAAATGTATGTAAACATCTAATTATCAGTTTAAAATAGTATTTTGTGTATTAGAAACAATTCAAAAATCGCAGAAAAATCATGATTAGCGCCAGAAACTTGTAAAACCCAATTTTTCCCTTACGGGTTTTTTTTTGGCCCTATAAAACAGACATATGGGTTTGATATTTAAAAAAATAATATTTTATTTGTATTCTATTGCTAATTGTGAAGAGAAATATTGAGTTTCATCTCGATTTCCCTAATATTGACGATTCTGAATGAAATTTACACAAACGTCTTTTTTCTTATTGAAAATACGTGTTAAACTTCATGGGGCTTGCGCCACCTCTGAATATCATTTTTTCAAAACAAAACACGGTGGATTTATTTGTTTGTGAAATCGAACAAATCTCCAGGCGGTATGCACTAAAGTTCGAGAAAAAAATGTCCAATGCATTTTCGGACCACCCTATTGTATACTCATAAATTTTACTTGGCTGGAATTTTTGCATCGTAGATGTTGTTGTGAGATTTACTATTTAAGACGCGTTTTACTTTTTTTTAAAGTGATTGCATTATAATAGCAACAAAGGGCATGTCCTAACTAAAAAATCTGCTTTGAAGCATATTCTAGTTGAAAACGAAGTTATGCGTGGCAACGAGTTAGCATAAATTAACAAAGGACCACACATGAATGCGATATGCTTTGCGAGGTGAAAAAGGAGAGCGCGTATTTCATTGCCTTGTCTTATTTCTCGTTATAAATTATAATTTATGCATAACGCGATGCCGAGCCAACAGTGAATTAAACACTCTTTCCCGGAATATTTCGATAGTCTGAAAGCCTCAAGGTGTGAGTCTCATCTAATTACATGCGCATAGGTTTAAGGACACTGCATAAGGAAAAAGCTCAGATTTATATTAAAGTTAAAAAGTTGTAAAGTTATATTCTAATTTTAAATTCTTTAAAATTAATAATTGTCTGAATATAAATTATAAAATTCGTGAAGCTGAACGATTAAAAAGTAAAATTAGTTAATTAATAATATGAATTTTTAATTTTAAAAAATTTAATTATTTTATTTAGTTTATTTATTGAACATTTTATTTAATTAATTGAATAAATAAAATTTTTAAGAGATTCTGAAAAGATTAAAAATATTGTAATACTTGAAAAGTTAACCGAAAATTTATCGTTTAAAAAAAATTAGGAGAAGTATTTCTCATTTAGAAGTTCTGAAAAGAATCTAAAAGGAATTTTCCTAATATTTATGGGGAAATTGTAAATTTATTTTAAAAATTTTAGCTAACTCTGTTACAAAAATATAATTTTTCTTTTTTAATAGTTAAATAAAGTTGTAGGGCACTTCTAGTTTTGATAATTTTATGTTACGAATATTTTCTTTTTTGGGAAATTTCTAGTGAAGTAAATTTTATTATTACGGGATTTTTCTGTCGTTCCTGAAAATGCATATATTTTGATAGAAATTTAATCTTTAACTATTTCGTTTTTTGTTGAAAATTTATCCTTTTTAGTTGAAAATGCAATTTTTTGGTTGAAAATTAATTAATTTAGGTTAAATATTCAACTACTTGTTTAAAAGTTGGCTTAGTTTGTTAAAAATAATTTTTCCGGCTGAAGATTTATAATTTTAGTTGAGAATTCATCACTTTGTCTAAAAATTTTACTAGTTTGTTGAAAATTAATTTTTTTTTAAATACATTTTTTAAACTAAAAATTTAACTGTTCCTTTTTTTGTTCAAATTTTTTTTTAGTTAACAATCTGCAGTTATTTTTTTAAAAATTAATTTCTTTAGTTTGATGAGTCAACTATTTATTTTTTAAATTAATCTCTGAAATCAGATGCTCTTTATCTAAAATGAAGATACTTTTTGGTGGAAAATTTAACTACTTAGTTAAAACTTCAACTACATTGTTCAAGATTCATTCTTTTGGTTGAAGATTTTAAAAAATTCTTATTCCTTTAGTTAGGAAATTCATTTTTTATTTAATTCGTTTTTTTTTAGTTGCAAATTAATTTCTTCAGCTGATAACCCTTTTTTGGTTAAAAAATTGATTTTTTTTTATTAGAAATTTAACTATTTGCTTCGAAATTCGTCTTTTTGGTTGGAAAACTCATCTGTTTTGGCAGAAATTTATTTTTTAATAAAAATGTCACTATTTGTTAAAAATTTTTTTTTTTTAGAATTAAACTTGGTTGAAAGTTAAACTAGTTTATTAAAAATTAATATTTCCGGTTGAAGATTTATCATTTTGTTAAAAATTTATTTCTTCGTTTGAAAATTTACCTAGTGTGTTGAAAATTCTCCTTTTTTGTTAAAAATAAATCCTTTAAACAGAAACTTTCATTATGCCATTTCTGTTAAAAAAAGTATCTTATTAAGATGAAAAAGCGCAACTGTTTTTTTTTTTTTTTTTAATAATTTCTTTACGTTGAGGATTTAACTATTTTGTTGAAAATTGGTCATTTTGGTAGAATTAAAATGTCTTTTTAATCTAAAATAAAAATATTTGTTGGTAAAAATTTCATCTACTTGGTTGAAAGTTGATCTACTTTATTAAAAATTTATTTCACTGATTTAAGATTAAACTACTTTCTTGAAAATTCACTTTTTAAATTGAAAATAAATTTTTTAAACGGAAAATTTAACTATTCCATTTTCAATTTTTAATTTATCGTTTCCGGTTGCAAATTTCACTATTAAATTTTTCATTAAGAATTCATCTTCTTTGGTTGAAAATTCAACTCTTTTGTTAAGAATCCATTTTTTTGTTGTTGCTGCTCTTTTTGCCCTTTTCAACTATTGTTTTGAAGTTATCTTTTTTTGTTTAAAAAAATTTTCTATAGATAATTTCACGCTTTTGGTTAAAAATGCTACTATTTGGCTAAAATTAAATATATTTTGTTTGAAAATTACCTTTTTTTTAAATTTAACTATTTTGTACACAAATCTTATTTTCGGCTAGAAAATTTATCTGTAGTACTGTAGTATAACTGTACTACATAGTTTTGTTAAAAAATAGTTTTTTTTTTGTAAAATCAAACTAGTGCAGAATTAATTACTTTTGTTTAAAAACTCTACTACTTGCTCGAAAATTTCATTTTTTGTTGAATATTCTAATAATAAAAAAATCTTTGTTTGGTGTAAAAGTGCTTGTTCGAAACTTTTTTTTTTAAATATTCAATCCTCTTGTAAAAAGATCATGTTTTTCGCGTTGAAATTCATGTATTTACTTTAAAAAATTGTTGGCTGTAATACAAAAAAATGGTTTGGAAAAAACCGGAGAAGAAATAATTTAGTTTTCGAGGTTCCCAAAAGACTCAAAAAAGGAATTTTTTAAGATTCATGAAAATATTTCTAATTTTTTTGTTTCGTTAAAAAATTTTTATTTAATTTAAAGATGTTAAAACATTTCAAATGATTTCGTAACATTTTTAAATAGCACGTAAATGGTTTTAAAGCACAACTTTCCAATTCGGCAAAAATAAAAATCTGAAAAAATTGAGTAAATTCAAAAAAAGTTTTTAAAATTTGAAAAGGCTCAAAATGATTTTAAACTTGACAACCTTTATTCAAGAGTAATATTAAAATAATAATTTTAAACAAAATTTAAATTCTTAAAGATTTCAATGACGAAATTTAGCAATAATTTCGAAGAAAAATGTGGAAGATTTTAAGGCAATTTTTTAATTTTAAATGGTTTTCAAAATTTTCATAAAATTTCCAATCAGTTTATAATATATCTAGAAAATTAAGAGGTTTTGAAGAGATAAAAAAATGATGAAACTTGAAAAAATGTCTAAAAATTGTATCATCTCAAAAAATTTAGCAGAAATAATTTAGATGGAATGAATATTTAGTTTTGAAAAGATCCAAAAAGGAATTTTCTTGCAATTTAAGGGCAAACTTGAAAAATATGATCTTTTTTACATTCTCATCATTTATGATGAAATATTTTTAGATGCCCGGATCTGAAAAATTGTTATTAATCCTTTTTATAGAACGCGTGGTGTTTGTTTTAATCAAAAAAATAAAATAATTAAATTTTTAGACAGACGACACAAGCTGTGAAAAAAATTATTAGACAAAAGCTGCTCGCCCAAGAAGGATCTACAAATTTGTTATTAATCATTTTTAGATAGGTCGAGTAAATTTTCTTTTAATCGAACAAAAAATATGAAAAATAAACCAATTAAATTGTTGGCTAAACGACTCAAGGGATGAAAAAAAATATTAACAGACAAAAGCTTTTCAGCTAAGAAAGTTCCACATTCATAAACTTTTGTTATAGAAGTACATTGGAAATGAAAAAATAACTTGCTGGAAAAATGAGGCAAATTATAATAACTTTTTATTTAACAAAATTCTTTTTAGATTAAAAATAAAAGAAGTTGCAATGAAATGTTTATTAACAAAGATTTTTTTGCATAGCATGAGCGCTTTATTTAATTATAAAACAAGACAATGTTGAGGGTAGCTAAGAATAAAATTTAATGCAAAATAAGGAACAAACATTAAAGTAATTATAATACACAACGTTTGTACTTTATTTTGCAATATCTGAATACATATACCATATTACATTCATTTCTGCAGAAATAAATGTAATATATTTGATATATAATATTATTGATCATAATGTAGAAAATTTCGCATTTTTGACAAAATCGATTGCAATTAAAGTTGGAGAAAATTGAAAAAGATTATAACAAATTTCAAGTGATTGCCTAAACCTTCGAAAAACGTGTCGAAGGTGTGAATCAAAATGTGTATGCATGAGCTTTAACAAAAGAGATTTCACAATCACCAAATTAAAGTTGGATAAAATTAAAATAGACTACATAAAATTTTAAGTGATTGCCTAAAACTTCGAAAATAGTGTCGAACATGTGAAGCAAATTGTGTATGAATGAAATTTAACAAAGAGATTTCACAATCAACAAATTAAAGTTGGAGAAACTTGAAATGATTACCAAAAAATGTAAGTGGCTGTCTAAAATTTCGAAAAAGAGTGTCCAGTATGTGAAGTAAAATGTTTATGCACGAGCTTTAACAGAAGAGAATTGACAATTAATATATTATAGTTGTAAAAAATTGAAAAAGATTACGAAAAATTTTAAATGATTGCCTAAAACTTCGGAAAATAGTATCAAAGGTGTGAGGCAAAATGTTTATGCATATACATAACTCAGAATTCTCAGTCGGTCCGATAGCTCAATTTCATAACTAGTAGGTCGTTGAATGGCTGATTATACGAGTAGAGAGAAGTGAAGGACTTTGAAAGATCGACTTTGGTCCTCACGAGGGCGCCAATTTACATATTTTTTCTGTCGTTATTATATTTCATCAAAATTACGACAAGTCAGTCATAAATAGATCACGTTTTTTACTTGTTTTGCAAAAAGCCGAGGTACACTTCGCTGAGCAAGTGCACAACCGGATACGTTATTGCATATTCATACTTGAACTTTTCAGAGTCAAGAGCTGTTTACTTTTTAAATTTAGTCAAGTCGAAGCACGATTTATGTACGACTTTATGATACAGAGTTGAATATCTGAACTTAAATGGAATGCCCGGGTTAATTATTCTCTGCACTTTTTGCTCTTGTTATTTTCTGTATATCAAGTCGGCTGCAGGCTGCCTGGCATGTCCAAGGATAGATATGTATTTTTATTGCTTATCAAGAAAACTGGTCTTAAGACTTAAGCGATCGTGAGAAATCATTTCTCTTTCTTGTCAACATTATTTGTTTAAGTAATCAATAATTATTGCTAAGTAGAGCCTGACTGCAATTTCGAGATTTTATCATTTATGAAAATAAATATTTAAACAGTTATATCGGCCTTCATACAAACTTAATTAATATTTAATCGACTTTCAATTATCTATAAATTTCATTTAAATAATGAGTTAATAAATTAATATTTTATTGTGGGATTTTTTATTGTAACAAGATGTTCTCAACACTCTAAATTCGAATCAGTCAAAATTGATTAATTTCAAATCAATTTGGATTAATTCAAATAATGCGTACCCGACGATTGACTCACGATGAAATCAGTTATTTTTACTTATCCAAATTGTTGAAATTTTATCTAAAAAGGGTCAAGTTTCTACCAAAAAAGGAGCAGTTGAATTTTTAATGAACAAAATCAATTTTCCAGATAAAAAAACTAATTTTTAACAAAATAGTTAAATTTCCAATTTGAAAAGAACGTTGAACTTAAATGATGAATCTTTAATCAAAAAAAGTTGAATTTTTAATTACAAACATTGTTTTTCAATAAAAAACAAATTAATTTAAAACAAAATAGCTAATTTTTCAAATAAAACAGATGATTTTTTTACTAAAATAATAAATCATTAACAAAAAGACTAAATTTTTAACAAAGCAGTTCACCTTTCAAACAAATTTGGTTAATTTAAAAAAATTAATTTTCCACCAAAAAGATTGTTTTTCTACCAAAGAAGATGAATTTTCAAGAAATTATATAAATTGTCAACCAAAATCTTAATTTTTCAACTAAAAAAGGACCATTTTCAACGAAGCAGACGAATTTACAACTTAAATTGTGAATCATTAATTAATATAATGAATGTTTGTCAAAGCAGTTTTACTTTCAACCTACCCTAGTTAATAAAAAAAAAAGTTAAATAAAAAAACGAATTAAATTTTCAGCCAAAAAGAGGCATTCTCAAGTGAACTCATGTACCTTAAAAATATGAATTTATAACAAAGTAGTTCAACTAAGTAATAAAATTTCAATTAAAAAAGATTAATTCTTAACAAAAAATATTCCAATTTTCAATAAAAAAGCAACTTATATTTCAACTAAAAATTTTTTATTTGAAATAACAAAAAGTTTGAATTAATATAGAGTTTCAAATAAATAGTTGAATTTTCAAATAAAAAAATATTATTTTTCAACCAAAAATGGAAAAGATCCATTTTTATTTTTATAGGATCAATTTTCAAGCAAAACAAAAAAGTAACAAATTTTTTAGAAAGTTATTAAATTATCAACTGCAGCAATACGTTTTTAAATAAAATTATAAATTATTAACAAAAAAATGGTATTTTTAACTAATTCGTTTAACATTCAACCAAGAAGTTCGATTTTCAACCAAAAAGATGAATTATCAATTAAATATTTGAACTGTCACCCAAATAGTTGAATTTTTATCCAAAGAAGATAAATTTTCAACAAATGATCGAATAATTTTAATTTCAATTAGCAAAAATTAATTTCCAAGAAAAAACCGAAATTTGAATAAAATATTTAAATTCTCAACCAAACAGATGAATTTTCAACTGAAATTAAAAATAATTACCCAAAAACAAATTTAACTATAGTTGAATTTTTACCAAAACCGTATGAATTCTCAACCAAAAATGTAATACGAATTCTTAAATTTGGATAATTTTAAAGTTCAAAAGTCAAGTTTTCTATTCTAAATCTTACAAACTGCAGAATTTTCGAGTGAAAATTATAAAAGTTAAAGAATATTTAATTATAAATTTTGAAAATTAAAAATAATTTAATTTTCAAGATGCACAAATACAAATTCTCAACTATGGACGATCTTTAAATTCAAAAGTCAAGTTTTTAACACCTAATATTCCAAATTGAAGAAATTACTAGTGTAATTACAGAATTTTTCATTCTAAAACTTAAAACTTGCTAGAGTTTAATGATTTATAAATAAAAATTCTTAAATTTGGATGATTTTCATGATCGAAAGTTAAGCCTTTTAATTCTAAATCTTCATTCTAAATTGAAAAAAATCAAATGTAAATCTTTAAAATTACCTAATTTTTCATTGTAAATTGCCAAAATTGAAAACTATAATTTTTCAAGATTTTCAATTCAAAATTCTATAATTTTGATGTATAATAATGGAAAAACTTTAAATTTTCAATATTTTGAAAATACGTTTCTTTCTGAATTGGAAATTAATTGTTTCAACTGAAAATTTCACTATCTATTCCATTTTTGGTTAAAAATTGATCTTTTCTAGTTGAAAATAATGTATAAATAAAAGTTCTTAAATTTGGATGATTTTGAAAATGATAAGTCAAGTTTTAAATTCTATTTAGTCTTCCAAATTGAAGAAATTTCGAAAGCAAATCCTCAATTCAAATTTGTGCAATTTTGAACAGTTACAGTAAAAATGATTGAATTTTGAAAATATGGAAATAAGAAATAATTCATTCAAAAAAAAATATTAAATTTTTATGAATTATGTTTTAATGGTATGTAATTTGTAATTTCTAATTGGAATAGTTCAATTTTGAAGATTTACAATTAAAAATTCTTTTATTTTCCAGATTTACAATTGAAAAATATTTAATTTTGGATTTATGAATAAAAATTCTTGCACTTTAATGGTTTTGAAAATTAGATTTTTAATTTTAAATCATCAAAATTAAAGAATCTTTGAATGTGTATAATAAAAAGGATGTAATTTTTAATTGTAAAACTTAAAACTGGCATCATTTTTCATTATTTAATTAAAAAATAACAAACTTTAATTTTTAAGATTTAAAATTCAAAGTTCTAGAATTTTTAAATGTTAAAATTGAAAGAATATAAATTTGAATGATTTTAGATATCAAAAGTCAAGTTTTCGGCTTTAAATCTTTCAAGTTGAAGAAATTCTGAATGTTATCGCCAAAAGCACATAATCTTTCATTGTAAATCACCCAATTTTAAAGCTCTTCAATTGTTTGCTATTAAAGGGTCTATAATTTTAAAGTGATAAAATTTAAAACTATTATTTTAAATACGTATAAATCAATATTCTAAAATTATGATGATTTTGTACAAGAAATTATTGCGAATGAAAATCATCAAAATTGCAGAATTTTTGCAAATTTCAAAATTGAAAGCTCTTCAATTTTAATAATTAACAATTTGAAGATCTATAATTTTGACGATTTACAAGTAAGAAATCTTTAATTTGAACGATTTGCAATTTAAAAAATATTTTAAAATAAAAGTTCTCAAATTGTGATAATTTTAAAGATCAAAAGTCAAGAGAGTTCAATAATTCCAAATCTTCCCAATTGATAAAATTTCAAATTTATATCATCAAAATTACAGAATATTTTATTGCAAATCTTACAAAATGTGTAATCTTAATTTTAAATTTGAAAAATTACAAATTATTTAATTTTAAATATGTAAAATTTATTGTTCTACAATTTTAATGGATCACAATTTAAGATTCTTTAAATTTAAAATACGTATATAGAATTGCAATTTATTCAATTTAAAAACTTTAGATTTTCAGAATATGTAATAATCAACTTTTGTTAATAGTTCAATTTTAAAGATTTACCATTGAAAATTTATTTAATTTTCACGACTGGTAATTTAATATTCTTCCATTTTGAATGTTTTTAAATAAGAATTGATGCATTTTTGTATTTTTTTTCTTTGGATTAGTTCAATTTTGAAACAAAAAAAATAGAAATGTATTTAATATTATAAATTAACAATGGCAAATTCATTAATAGAAAATATCAAAAATAATTCTGGGTAAAATGGAAAAAGAATCTTGATACAAAAGCACGCTATAAGTGACCGAAAACATAGAAACGAAAATCAATTGAATTTTTCAAGAAGTTACTAAGAATAATAAAGACAGAAATACAATTGAAAATTGCAGATAAGTCTTCTTGGAAATATACACTTTCCCATTGTTATTTTAAAATTTGGAGAATCGACTTATTTTGAAACGCATCATTCAAACAACGCATGTAAAACAAATATTATTTTGTTGACTTACCAGTCAACAAACTGCTTTCAGAAATTAATTTTTCAATTACCGGAATTATTTCAATAAGAATTATAATTTTTCACCTGAAGTGTAGCTGATTAAGCTGATAATGCAATTTAAATTTACTAAATGGATGCTATTCAGCTATACTGAAAATTTGTTAAGGCATAACTGTAATTCTATCTCGTTGAAATACATAGTAATTTTGTATAAATATACTCAGTTCTCAATTACGTATATTAATTTATGCCATTAATAATATCGTGAAGGAAGAGAGTTGATTGAATTTAAATAAAAAATACTAAATAAAAAGAAAGGTTTTCATTAAATTGCAATGCAAAAAATAAGTGAGTAGAAGATCAGACGCAAAAAACTAAATTTTTGTTCGAAAAATTAAATGCTTTTCTAATAAAAAGTTTAACACTCAGGTAACTTTTATTGGTAGTGGAAATTATTAAACTTGATATTCTTTGTGATATAAAACAAAAATTTATGGTCGGGTGTGAATAATTTGTCAAATTGTAAAAAAAAAGGTAACATTTTTTTGGACAATCCGGGATTTTCGACAATAATTCAGATCTTTAGGAGGGTTCTAATTGTTTTGAAATCCGCGAGAAATCTTATAAAAATTGAAATAAACAAAATAAATAATGACTGTTTTTTTATAATAAACTTTTTCTCAACCTGCGAGATACAAAAAAAGTTCAAAAGAAGAATTATTCCTTTTGTGGATTTCTACAAAAAGTTTATTTTCATTTATTGAGATTTGAGATATTTTGTTTGTAGTTTCAAAAATATAGATTAGAAAAAGTGCTAAGTGCAAAATATTAAAAAATGGGACATCGACTTTTTGTAGAATTCTTCTAAAGGAGCACTTTTGCCCTTCAAAAACTTCTTTCCGTATTTCACACATTTTTAAAAGAAGAACAATATTTATAATTTTTGCATCTCGCAATTTTATTCATTTTCAACGTCTAATAATAAAAATTTCGTCCTTTTTCTTATTATTTAAAAAAAATTGTTAAATAAAAACTATGCCACAGAAAATTTTATTCTTTAATGTACATCTAGATGCCAAACCCTTTGGAAAAATCGTTGAAAAAATCGGATTAAAAGAAAAGATTGCATACTTCTGATTTATCAACCTCTAATATCAAAAATATCACTAAATAACACAACAAATTTTCAAATTTTATTTTCAATACACATTTATATACCAAGACCTTCAATTTGGACCGTCTTAAAAAAAATGAAATATAAATAATAAAACAAATAGTAGACTAAGAATCGAAATTTAATTATTTTTCTTAATTTTTTTATTCACAAGTGAGAAATATATTTTTAATGCACACAAAAAGTATAAGATGAAATATTTTATTTTGTAAACCAATACAATGCCACGTTACAAAACAATTTCTCTAAAAAAAAAAGTTGCCAGTATAGTGATCTAAGAAATGAAATTTCCTAAATTATCTCATTTCTAACCTTCGAGGGCAAAAAAAGCATTAGTATAGCATAGAAAATTATATTTTGTAATGTCCATTTATATTTCAAAAATTTCAATTTGAACTATCGCTGAACAATATCGAAATAAAATTATAGTTTCCAGAATAGTGGTCCAAAAAAATGCAATTTTTTCATTTTTAGACCAAAATGCCAAATGCTTGAATTTGAAAAATCTTCGAAGTCAATCTGACCAATAGAAAAGCATCCAGCATACAGTGGTCAGCTTCTGTTTAAACCGCCTTGGAAGAAAATCGGATAATTTTAAGGATATCGTCACCCAGTTCAAAAAAGTGCGCGCGCTGTTAAAATACAGGGTTTTAATAATAATTTCATAGAGTTCGATTGAAGTTAAAATGCCATGAATGTGCGTTTCTAAAAAAAAAGTAAACAATGCGCATAATTCTGTTTCTGCAGATACGTAATTAGCCTAAATTGAAAAATATGTCCTCCTCGAAGTAATTTCGAGTAATTTACTAGTTCCCCTGAACGGCTGAATGCAAAGCACTTCTTCAGCAAACAGGAAACCTCAGAGTCGACGAAACCTTTTTTCCGTCTTTGACAACTTCCACGGGAAATGTTCTCGGAACGGATTGGAGATTAACTATACTGCTTCTGTCAGAAGTGAACTCTGTAAAAACAACAGGGAAATGTTGCCTTAACGAGACATGTTGGATAAGTGAAAGACAGAAAGACAGACAGACATAACAGTTCAAACAAAACACAGAAACATATGGTGAAAATTGTACAACTTTGTTCACTTGTTCAGCCAGTCTCATTAACATGAAAGAATCTAATACAACTTATGAATATAAAGGCAAAGGAAAAGAAAAGGAGTGAATATTAAATATTTTAATATTTCTGTCTGCTAACCGATTCCATTCTGAAAAGTTTGAGTTTCTGAATGAGGAGAATGGGTTGGGAGATTAACTGCACGCTCTTACGAAGAGCAAACGCCGCAGAAATAACAACGAATTGTTGCTTTAACAAGACATTGCGGATGGATGAACGTAGTAATTGATTTGAAAAGAAGAGGCGGGTTTCTGTCGGTAGTTTTGCGAAAGGGACGAGTTACGACAGACTTTTCACTCAATTTAGCCGCCAGCGAAATGAGACTCTTGTTTTACAAATTATTCTTTCCAGGAATTTAATTTAATCTCATTAATTATTTATGTTTTACTAATTTGGACATCGATCTAATTCATATTTGAGTAGCTATCGACCTTATTAAACTTTCAGGCTACACTATGGTCTACTAAGAAATATATTGGGCAATTAGTTCTTGTTTCTTTGTATGGGTTTTAGGGTCCAATAATCAGAAAACTGTGTTTCTTAATCAGATGTTTTATATCAAAAATATATTACTGAAAATTTAATTTCTGTTCTGTCAAAACACCTGATTAAAAAAGCAAGTTTTTTATTGTTAGGCTCTAATCTCTAAAGCCCATACAAAGAAATGCCAACTAATTTAATACCATAGGGTCAAGACAATTCCCCATCATAATTATTGTGAAAATTTGGAAATTTTTAAGTTACAAATGTTTTCTATAACTTTAATTTACAATTTCCAGGGGAAAAACACAGAATTTTATTTGTCAGGAAAAGACAGGGCTTTTTTTTATCTTGTAATAGTCAAGGAATTTCCATAAGAGTTAAGTAACTGTCAAGGATAATTTGAAATTTTCAACTTTAATTTCGAATCGTTTTATTGCGTTTGTAAAATATTGTGTGTTAAAGATTGTTAGAATTAAAAAAATTACTTCTTTGAAAATTAATTATCAGGACAAATAAAATTAAGTCAGGGAATTGTTAGGCAATTTTTGAAAATCAAGTTTGCGACCACCCTGATATAATATTCCTGTTAGTAATTTATTTGCTATTTATTCCTATTTTTACTTTTTTCAGTTGCTTCCTCCTGAAAATTATATTTTTAGTTAAAAATTTTATTATTTGGTTTGAAAATTCAACTGTCTTGTTGTAAATTCCTCACCAGGGGTTGAAAATTCTATCATTTTGTCATTAAATTGATTTTTTTTGTGCTAAAAATTAAACTAACATCTTTTTGGTTGACAATACAACTTTATTTTGACATTTCATCTTTTCGGTTTAAAAATTTATCTCTTTTGGTAGAAATTTAATCTTTTTTGGTTCAAAATGCAACCATTTTGTTGATAATTAATCTTTATTTTAATATGTTTCTTCATTGAAAATTAATTTTCATGACTGAAAATGTAACTATTTTAATTAAAGATTCATCATTTTAGTCTAACATTTATCTCATTGGTTAATAGTTTAACTACTCTCTGAAAAACTCTTTTTTGTTTGAATATGAATTTTTGGAACTCAAAATTTCATTGTTATAGTAGAAGATTCATCATTTTAGTTAAAAATGATCTCTTTGATCAATCTTGAAAAATCTTTCTTTTTTCGTTTAAACTTTTTTTATTATTTGACTGAAAAATCTTCAATGATTGAAATATTCATTTTATTGGGTCAAAAGATGAACTACTTAGTTAAAAAAAATTTTTTGGTTATAGATTCACCTTTTTAGTTAAAAATCCAACCGTTAATTAATCTTCTTTAAATAGGAATTCAACTATTATGTTTAAAAATTCTCCTTTTGCGATTAAATTTAACTGTTTTTTATTAAAAATTAAAAACCCTTTTCAATGAAATACATAATGTTACATTATTTGTTGAAAATTCATCACTTTAGTTGGAAATTCATCTCTTTTGTCAAATACATGTTTTTTTTATAAAAATTAATTTTTTTAACTGAAACTTAACCTTTTCCATTTGAAGATTTATCATTTTAATTTAAAATTTATCTCGTTGGTTAAAAGTTTAATACTTTGTTGGAAATTCATTCTTTTTATTTGGAAATAAATTTTATGCTTTTTTTTTGTTTATTAAAAATGCAACCTTTCAGTTGAAAAATACTTTTTTTTGTTGAATATACATATTTTTTACGTCGAAAATTGAACCGTTTTGCAGGAAGTCGTCTTTTGGCTTAAAAGTTCAACAACTTGAATGAAGATTTTTTTCTTTCTTGACTAAAAATCCTTTTTTTGTAATTAATTTTTTTTTTTTAAGCAACTGTTTAGTTGAAGCAAAATTAATCTTATTTGCTTGAGAATTAAACCATTTTATTGAAAACTGTTCTTTTCGTTTGAACTCAATTTTTTTTATTAAATCTAAAATTTGGTGTATTGAAATATCAACTATTATATTTTTTATTGAAAATTCATCTTTTTATGTTGAAGATTCACTTCGTTAAAAGTTGAACTACTTTCTACAAAACACATTTATTTTTTGCTGGAGATTCATAAATTGAGTAGATTTATATCATTGGTTGAAGATTGAACTAATTTGTAGAAAGTTCCCTTTTTTTAATTAAAAATTAATTTTTTAAATGAAAATTGGAGTACTTGGTTGAAATTGAACTTTTTTCTTACAATTTAATATTTTCAGATTTAAAATTCAACAGTTTTGTACAGAAAATTAGTCTGTTTGTCTTGGAAATTCAACAATTTGGCATACAATTCAACTTTGTGGTAAAAGATTCAAATGTTTTGTAGAAGATTCTTATTTTTTTATTAAAAATTAATTTTATTCAATAAAAATTTAATTATTCCATTATTGATAAAAAACTAATATTTTGTTAAAATAATATTTTTTGTTGAAAATCCCTCTTTTTTGGTTGAAACCAATTATTCATGAATTGAAGTGAAATCTCCTTTTGTTGATATATCAACTATTATATTTCGCATAGAAAATTCCTCTTTTTGAAGATACGTCTTATTTGGTTCTATTCAACTGCTTTGGATTTTAGATGAAAATCTTTCCTTCGTTAAAGTATATTAACTATTACAATTTTTTTCGAATTCGCGTTTTTGGATGAAAATTCACAACATTTTGATTGAAAGTTGAAATACTTTTTTAATTTATAAGAAACTGTGCGATTTCACCCCCCCCCCCCCCCCCCCCCCCCCCCAAATCGTCTGACGTTATTTTTTAATGACCCATTAATAAATTCAGAAAAAAAATTTGTTATCAAAAATTACGTAAGATAGGGTGTTGAGGGGGAGGGCAAAACTTATCGACCCTAATAAAAGAGAGTACGTGCTTTAAAATTAAAAAAAAAAGAAACCATAAATTATACTTTTAAGCCAGATCTCTTTTGGGGTAAGCGTTACTCCCTCAGTATAATGTTGGAGAACAAGGAGTTCAAATAAAAAAAGTGAGAGACGGAAGGCCGCTGATCAATCTCTCTAGCAATCATCCCACGCGAATTGTTTCACAAAGTCATTATATTTCATAGAATGCACAAAAATAGGATACACATTTTAGAATTTAATATTTGGCTTCTTAAATATTTTTGGATTCGCCCTTGATTGGACTAAATTCGATAATTGGATGATAATTTGATTCAATTTAGAAGAACCCGTGTGGAAAATGCCCAGCTTAGCCTTTTTTTATTAGTGGCCCTCCAGAGGCCCTATATAGGCAGCCCACTGTGGGAATGCCCAGCTGGGCCCTCGCTATGGTTTATGTATTTGCCCCTTCATTTTTATTACGAAAAATTCCAAGTCCGATCACCAAACTAGAAGAAAAAATCATGATTTTTTCTATGTTAATTTGAGATGTTAAACGTAGAAACATTTTTATTATTCAGCTTTATTACAAAAAACGTTCACTATTGTTTTTTGCACGTGAAAAACATACAAAATTTCAAAGGCTGGGATATTTATGCGATTTCTTATAGTTCAGAAGAATTAGAGTGA
>NC_046662.1:65705185-65711776 GCF_010883055.1 Belonocnema kinseyi | reverse complement strand
ATGCTTTCAAAATTCTCAAAATCCTTTTCCAGGGCAGTAAAGGGGGCAACAACTGTAGGGCTTATGTAGGCCCTATGTAGGCCCTACAGGGGGCTAAGCTGGACACTACAGAGGGCCGCTTCATTGGCCCTTCGGGGCAGCCCACGTGGGGCCTTCGAAGGTGAGCATGTCGAAACTATGTTGGCCCTTCGTAGTTTTCCAACATAGGGCCAACATAGTAAAGGGGCAAATCACGTGGGCCCTCGAGAGGGCCAGCTTAACATTTCCACACGGGCATGTTCACAATACGAGGGCAGATTAATTGAATATGAAAAAGAATTTGTTTTTATCGTGGCCTAAATTTAGATGTTGGTGTGAACAATGTACTACATCCCACATTCGGGACTCGATCAAGATCATTCATGTTGTGTCCCAGTTTAAGAAGTGCCATAAGGAAGGAAGAAATTTAATTTGTAAATGCGATGTTACTTTGAGTATACATTTGTATAATTGATTTCAAGACATTGCTTGTAATGAAATATACTTTCGATAACAATCGAAAAATATGAAACTCACGAATCGTGTTGCAACGATAAACGCGCGCGTATCTTATTCGTACAAAGTGTGACTCAGAGCATTCTGACGATTTCGGATAAGTGTTGCAACTTACTCTCACAAAATGTAGACATAATTTTTAATTTGCCATTACCAGATTCTTATCGTTTTTATAGATTGAGGACGTGTTTCATCACCTCCGGTTCTATCGTTATCCGCAGACATGTACCAATATTACGATGACATTTTGATTCGCAACTCACTTTTCTTTTTGTTTCAAACCGGTTTTTGTGACAGTCATTATTTAATCAGGTAATCAGAGTAGCCACCATAAACATTATTTAAAGTAGCTGTGTATATAGCTCAATATTATTAGTAGAAAGGACTTTATTTTCAGTTAGGAATCCTTCACATTAGGGTGGTCGAACATTTTGAAAATTTTTGTTTTATTTTTTAGAATATTGCCCGGAAATTTGTTCGAATCAAAAAAAAAAAATGCATTTTTTTTAGAAAAAAAATATGTTTAGAACTTTCGCAAGCCCTATGAAGTTTAACACGTATTTCCCATGGAAAAAACACGGTTTTATAAATTGTATTCACAATTGTCAATATCAGATTAATCGAGTTGAAACCCCCGATTTCTCTTCACGATTATAGCCATAGGTTACTAATTAAAGATGTAGTCCTTCAAATAATTGATCAACTCGGAAAAATAGATCTGTTATTAAGTTTAAAAAATCTTAAAGGAGACATCTAAGCGTACTTTAGAAAAAAATAATACAGGTGAAAATTGTTTATTTAACATCAATTAGTTAGAGTTTTAATTTTTGTTTTCCCTTTAGGGAAAAGTTTCAATTTTTATTTAATCCCACCAATCAAGGCCTCATTTTATTCTTAAAAGAATTCTCCACAATTCTATTTGAGTGGGTTTTATTGACAAAATCAATTTAGAAGTCATAAGTTACTATTGTTATAAACAATGAGAGTTGAAATATTAATAAACACCACCCAAATAGAATTATACAGAATTCTTCAAAGAATGAATTAACTAAGGGTCTTGATCATTAGGATTAAATGAATATTGTAACTTTTCCCTAAAGAGAAAGAAAAAAATAAAACTCTAAATAACTTATGTTGAATAAACAATTTTAATCTGAATTATTTTGTTCTGAAGGAAGCTCAGAAGCCCTCGCCAAGATTTGCAGAAATTAATTTTGGATCTATTTTTCTTGGTTGTATAATCCATTTTTAAAATTGGCGAATTTTGAGATTTATTGTTCGCAGATCCTTAAAAATTATTTTTCAAATATCAGCAGCAGAATTCTATTTAACAATAATTAAAATACTACTTTCTACTGATAATTGCATGATTAAATACTTTGTTAAATCAACTGTCTACTCTGCACTTAAGAATCAGGTAATAATTCATTTAAAAAATATAATTTTTTAAACACAATATTTTTGTTCACAACTATTCCGTTTTTTAATGAAAATTTATATTTCAAATACAAAATTTATATTTTCTGGCTGATAATTAATTTAATTGTTTGAAAATTCGTTTTTTTTTAGGAAATTAATCTTTCTGGTTGAAAATTAATCTGCTTGATGGAGGATTCAACAATTTTCTTGGAAATTCATATTATTTGCTTACATTTGACTGTTTTTGATTAAAATTAAAATCTTATTTTGTTGAAATTTTAACTATCACACTTTTTGTTGAGAATTCTTTTTTTTTTGTAAAAAAGTAACTACATAGTTTCGTATTTTCGGGTTAAATATTCAACTGTTTTGTAGAAAATTAGTCAAATCTCAAAATGTAGTCATATTATTTTTGATTAAAAATAAAAATATAAATTCGTCTTTTCGGATGAAAAATTGATCTTTTATGTCGAAATGTATCTTCTTTGGTTGAAAATAAACTTTCTTGTTGAAGATTCAACCGCCTTCTAAAAAAACTTCTTTTTGGCTAGAAATTTCAGCTATTTAATTAAAAATAAAACTGTTGTTATTTTAAGTTTCATCTTTTTGGTTTGAAAATTCGACCGTTAAGTTGTAAATTTATCTTCGTAGGCTGAAAATTCAACAGTTTGGATAAAGATTCTAATATTTTATTAAAAATTTGATTCTACTGTTGAAAACTTCACAAATTTGAATGAAAATTACCTTTTATTTTGTGTTAGAATTTGATTTCTTTTTAGTCGAAAGTTCCAATATCTCGTGTTTTTTTTTTAACATTAACTATTTTGTTGGAAATTCAACTATTTTAATATAAAATTCGAGAATTTTTCTTAAAGATTCATATTTTCGGTTTAGATATTTAACTATTTTGTAAGAAAAGTATCTTTTGGGCTTGGAAAGTTAGCTACTTGACAGAAAATAAACTTTTTTGTAGAAAACTCATTACTTTTTGGTCGACAATTCCAATATCTCGTTTTTTATGTTAAAGATTTAACTCTTTGTTGAAAATTCATCTTTTTGGTTTAACAATGTAACTATTTTATAGAATTTTTATCTTTTTATTTTAAAAAATTAAATTAAAAAAAAATCCAAGCTTAAACATTCTTACGGGTTTTTGTAAAGAATTACACGCTGATAATTTGTTTTTTCGAAGAACAATTATTAGAGACTATTATTATTACATTTAAAAAAAATTAAAATTTTGCATTTAAGTGATACAGGAAAGTAATAAACAGATAAATTATTGTTTCATTGTAAGTAACCAAGGCCTTCAGAAGGTTTATTGGGGCCCCATACCCAAGTGAATTCCCCAATAAATCAGAGGTAATTTTACTGTGAGGTTGGTCAGAATTATTGAGGATAAATTTGAAAAACATGAAAATAATATTTAACATTTTATTCAATTGTTAAAAATTATTTATATTTGCAAATTCTCCAGTGAGTCAGTTTTTCGTCTTCCGACAGGCCCCAATAAAATAAAAAATTGTTTAAAACTTTCTAAATTGCTTATAAATTTTTAATTTATGAGATTTTTTTATTAATTATCATTCGAATAATACAGCAGAACCATTTTAGTGAACATGCATTTTAGAGGTCAGAAAATCCGAAAAGCCGTTATCCGCAAAAACAACTTAAGCCGGCTTAAGTTGTTCTTGCAGAGAACGGCTCGACTTATTATTAGTTATAAAATAAAATTGATTGATGGGATTAGCGATTTCTATTTTTGAGTTTATTCTAGTTTAGTTTGAATAAAACCATAGAAAAGAGTTCAACAAATTGATTTAGACTAATCAAATTCGTTATTAATACATTATTTATTTGCACTTCTTGTTGAGTAATTAATGATATTGCAAACTTAGATTCTTTCCCCTATTCCCCTTGCTCCTCTTTTTGAAAAAATAACTATTTTCCCCTATGTTTTCAAGAAACTTCCTTTTTTTTGTAATTTAATTCTTCTTCACATTACTTCATCTCCACAGAGGGAGTCACGCCTACCCCGAAAGGGAAATGGCCTAATGGTATAATAATAATAATAATAATAATAATAATAATCAAACCCGGTAAGAAAATTCAACTGTATTTGGTTAAAACTTAAAAATTTTTGTTTGAAAGAGAAACTGAATCAAGACAAAATCATCTTTTAGGTTAAAAATGCATGTTTCTTGGTTGAAAATAAATGTTTAAGTTACAAATTTGACCGTCTCCTAAAAAAATCGCCTTTCTGGGTTGAATATTCTACTAATTATTCCAAAATCCAATTATTTTTTAAGTTAGCTATTATCATTATTTTTTTCTGAAAATTTGACTACTTGGTTCGACATTTATTTTCGAAGGTTCAAAATTCATCCATTTTGTTAAAAATTCACCTTCTTTTGTTCGAAATGTAATTTATATATTGAAAATTCAACAATTGTATTAAATTATCATCCTTTTTGGTGAAAATTTAAATACTTAGTAGAAAATGCAACGGTTTTTGGTTAGGGTTTGATCTTTTTTGTTTCAAAATATTCGTCTATTTAGTCAAATATTTATTTTTTTCAACTTAAAAAATCAATTTTTGTTTGAACATTCAACTTTTTTTTAATAGAAAATTTGTGTTTTTGGTTAAAAATTCATTTTTTTAGGTTAAACATTCAACTATTTCCTATTTAGCTGAAAATTCAACTATTCTGATACAAAATTCAATTATTTGGCACGAATTTAATTTTGGTTAAATTTTCAGCTATTTTGTGGAAGTGTTGTTTAATTTTTGCTAGGAAATTCGACTACTTGGTTGAAAATGCACCTATTTTATAAGTTAATTCTTTTTTGTTTGAAAATTCCACTGTTTGGTTGAAAATTCATCTTTTATGACTGAAAATTCAACTATTTGATTAAAAATTCAACTGTTTTCTCAAAAAGTCATACTTTTTTGTTGACAATTTGCCTACTGACTATTATTTGGTAGAAAATTAAACCTGTATGTTTGAAAATATTCTTTTTCCTTTAAAATTCAAATTTTTTGGTCGTAAATTTAACTATTTGGTGGAAAATGTACTTTTTGGTTATAAATTCATATCTCTTGGTGGAAAATGTAATTCCTTTGTAAAAAAAGTCGTGTCTTTGGTTTGAAAATTTAAACATTTGGTAGAAACTTTAACCATTTGGTTGGAAATGAAATTCTTTGTTAAAAATTTACACTTTCAGGATAAAAATTCAACTATTTTGTCGAAAATTCGTCTTTTTGGTTTCAAAATTCATCTTGTTTGGTAAAAAATATTCTTTGTTTCGAATGCAACTGTTTGTTTGAATATCAATCTGTTTTGTTTGACAATTTAATTTTATTATTTGATCATTTTTTGTTGAAAATAGATATTTCTTAGTTAAAAATTCCTGTATTTCTTTGAAAATCGGCTGTTGGGTAAAAGGTTAGTCTTATTGTTTGAAAATTCATCTTTCTGTTTAAAAATTCATCTAATTGGTTTAAAATGGGACATATTTTGACATGAGGTCTTAGTAATTTGAAACGTTTTAAACTGAATTCATTATTTGCATTTAAAAAAATGTATTCTCCTTTTTTTGTGTTGCGAATTTTTGCAAATGCTTGAAAAACTGAAAAAAATATGAAACTTATGGGAAGATCGTTTCATTAAAAAAATCTTTATGATTAAATTTACTTTAAAATTGATTTAAAATCTCGAATGCCTATAATAATTTTTTATGCTTCTATAAGAAACATCAAAGGATCAGAATCTTTGTACATTAATTATTTTAATTAAACTAAGAAGTAATTATTTGGACATGTTATTTAAAATTAGAATGTTCTCTTTTGAAATTCTGCCCAATTATGTAAATGTATATTCAATGTAACATCACTTTTACAAATTATATTTCTTTTGTTCTACATCTGGCACATATCAAAGGTCGTGATGGTAATTAGTGAAAAGAAAGAATTATAAAACACGGTCCGCGTGAGATGAATTTTTCTTGGGATTTTTAATATCGTAATTACCTTACTCTTATTCAATTTAATGAGTAGGTACACCGACGTATTTAACAACCGCATCTTTACTTTAGAAAGTTCAACATTTTCTTCCCCACATATTCTTCGACTCTAAAACTTCTTACGAATTTTAAGAAAAAGCATAAATATTGTAAAATTTAAGAAATTTGGTGACTAAATTGCCTGAAAGTTATTAACGAAAAATGTAAAACCATAAAAATTCGGAAAATTTAATCAGAAAATTCTAACAGTATTGTTTAAACAAAGGGGGAGGGTCGGTAAGGCCGGTTTTTGGCCTAATTTATTTTTGGACCAAAAAATCTGAAAAAATCATGGTAGTATCTTATAAGTATCCCGAGTCGATTGCACGCTAAACGGACTACCCTCCACCCCCCAGCCACCCCTACAAATATAGGAAACACCACTACCCACCAACTGTATTTTCGAGAGATTTGACACTCTTAAACATGTATTCTGAGGTTAGCTCGGGTTTACTATGGTCATGACCTTGAACGTGACGCGATAAAGGTCAGCGGACACCAGGTTCATAATCAGCGACCCCAAAAACCTATAACATATTTTTTTAAAATTTTTTTACCGGTTTTTCTCGATTTGAC
>NC_046662.1:65689010-65705085 GCF_010883055.1 Belonocnema kinseyi | reverse complement strand
GTGTTTCCTATATTTGTAGGGGGGTGGGGGTGGCAGGGGGGTGGAGGGTAGTCCGTTTAGCGTGCAATCGATTCAGGATACTTATAAGATACTACCATGATTTTTTCAGATTTTTTGGTCCAAAAATAAATTAGGCCAAAAAGCGGCCTTCCCGACCCTCCCCCTTTAGTTACTCTATCACTTTTTAATCAATAATAAATTTTTAAACCCCCCTGCAATATAAAAAATTAACATTTTGCAATCTTAAATTTGTAGAGGAGTAAAAGATTAAACATATTTTAAATTTTTTTAGGTGAAAAATTGGGAGTGTTTGAAAAGTGGACGCACTAGCGAAACTTTTAATTTAATGCAAAAGGAAAAAAATATAGTACCGAGATTTTATTTTTTCTTCCAAATTTGGATGTACCGTCCCCTTACATTTCAGACTTTTTTTACCCTGTTTTTTAAAAAACTTGCCCTTCTTCGTTTTTTTCGCTTAAACGCAGACTGAATTAATTTTAGAACCGATCAAGAAAATCCAACTAATTTTCGTTAAAAGTGTAGCCAATTTGGTCAAATGTGACTATTTTGTTAAAAAAAATTTTTTTTTCGAAAATTCAACAACTTGTTTGAAAGTTAAACCACTTATCAAAAACTTTATTTAATTGGGTCAAGATGGAATTTTTTTGTTAAAAATCATGTTGTTCATTTGGAAATTAATTTTTTATACTGAAAGTTTAACGATCCCATTTTTTATTCAAAACTTATCTTTTTTAGTTGACAATTTAACTATGAAATTTTTCATTTAGAATTCATCTGTTTTGTTTGAAAATCCATTTTTTGTTTGTTAAATTCCACTTTTTCTGATTTTAAATTGAAATCCTTTTTGAATCAAATATCGAACATTACATTTTTTGTCGAGAAATCATCTGTTTTTGTTGACAATTAAACTACTTAGCTGAAAGTTAAAATTCTTTGTTAAAAATGCATATTATTTGTTGAAGATTTATCATTGTAGTTAGGAAATCATATCATTAGTTGTAAATTTAATTATTTTGCTAAAAACCGTTTGTTCTTTTTGGTGGAAAATTAATTTTTCTAACTGAAAATTTAACCATTCCATTTTTGGTTCCATATGGTTAAAAATACACCTCTATAGTTCAAAAATTCAACTATTTGGTTAAAAATTCAAGTTTTTGTTGAAATTTTTTCCCATTTAGATCACATTTGAAATATGTATTTTGTTTTAAATCCTATGTCGTATATTTGATCATTGATTTTGTTGTTGTTAAAAACTCAACTGGCTATTAAAAAATTTATCTTGGTAGATTTCAAATTCTACTGTTTGGATAAAAATTCAAGTATTTTGTTGCAAAATGAATTATTTGGTTAAAAATTTAATTATTTTGTTGAAAAGTCATCCTTATTTAGTCAAAAATTCCTCTTTGAATAAAAAAACTGGTTCTTTTACATTGAATATTCATCTTTTTATGGTAGAAGAGTACTGAGTTACACATTAATTTTTCTTAGTTATATGGTCAATAATTCAACTGATTTTCAATAAAAAGTTAATGTTTTTTGCTTGAAACTTCGAGTATTTGATTGAAGATCCATATTTTTCAATTGAAAATTCAACGACGTAAGAAAAAATGTAACTACTTTGTTAAAAAAGTTTTTTTGCTTAGGCTAATCTCTATAGTTGAAAGTTGAACTATTATGTTAAAAAATCGTATTTTTTTAGTTAGTAATTATTGTTTTTACTGAAAAATGAAACTTTTACATTTTTAGGTGAAAAATTATTTATTGTTTAGTTGAAGACTCGTCTTTTTGTATAAAACTAATCTTTTTGGTTAAAATGTACTCTTTTTTCTTAAAATCATATCTGTTTTGATGAAAGTTAACTTTGTTGTTCAAATTTGAAAATTTGAAAATGTTTTTTATTTTGGGTAAAATTTCAACTTTGTTAAAAATTCTCTTTTTGTTGTTCCAGATGCGTACTTTTAGCTGGAAATTCATTTTTTTAAGTTAATGTTTTCAAATGAGAATTTAACTATCCTATTTTTTACGGAAAGTTTATCTTGTTTAGTTTAAAATTCAACTGTTTGTTTCTATTTGTATTAACTATTACATTTTTTGTTGAAAATTCATTTTAGTAGTTTAAAAATTAAACTATTTGGTTAAAAGTTCAACTCTTTTCTTTTAAATTGAAAATCTATATAGAATATTTATTTTTTCGAATTTAGAAGTAAATTAGTTTACAAGATGATCTACTTTCAAGCTTAATAATTCAACTATTTGTTTGAAAATTACACCGATTTCTTCCAATATTATTCATTATTAATAAAAAAAACTGTTCTGTTAAGATGTTGCCTTTTTTGGTCGAAAATTTAATTGTTTTGTTGAACAGTTTTCCATTTCGAGAGAAATTCTTCCTTTCGGATCAAAAATTCATTCTTTTTCTTGTTAATTTGTCTTCTAAAAAATGAATTATATGGTTGAAGTTACAACTGTTTGTGACTAAAGTTTAATATTTTTTATTTGGAAATTCGAGCATTTAGTTTAAAAAATTTTTTATATATTGCAAATTTTCTGCTTAGTTAAAAATTCAACTATTTCATTAAAAATTAAGAATTTTTGTTTAAAATTCATTTTTTTTGTTGGTGAAAAAAAAAATATTTATTTGAATATTCTTCATATGTGGTAGAAAATTCATCTTTTTGGATTGAAACTTCATCTTATTTTTTTTTTTAATTCAACTGTCTTCTAGAAAAAATCCATTATTTGGTTGAAATTTACCACCGTTTTTCGTTGAAGTTTAATACTTTTTGTTTAAAAATTCGTTCATTTGGTTGAAAATTAATCTTTTTGTTAAAAATTCAGCTGTCTTCTAAAAAATATTTTGTTTGAAATTGCACCAGTTTTTGGTTAAAGTTTAAAGTCTTTTTTTGTTGTTGAAAATTTGACCATTGGTTGAACATTTGTCTTTGTAGATGTAAAATTTAACAATTTGGGCAAAAATTAAACTATTTTAATGAAAATGTAACTGTTTTGTAAGAAAATCTTCTTGTTTATCGAAAATTCAATTGTGTTGTTGAAAATTCGTCACTATGGGGAAATTCGTCCCTTTGAATTGAAAATTCACCTTTTTTGTTTAAAAATTCAACTGTCTTATAAAAAATATCATTTATGTAGTTGGAATTTAAAAGTTTTATTCGTTGAAATTTCATATATTTTTTTTTTTTAATTCAAAACATTTGATTCAAAGTTGATCTTTTTTATTGAAAATTCAGCTGATTTCTAAAAAAAGTCAATTATTCGGCTGAGATTGCAAACTGTTTTTGGTTGAAGTTTAATCTTTTTTGTTTGGAAATTTGACCATTCGGTTAAAAGTTTAACAATTTGGTTATATATTAAATTATTTTGTCGAAGATAAGGGTTTTTTTTTGCTAAAAATTAACTTCGTTTCGAAAATTCAAATGGTTTCTTAAACGTTATTTTGTCTATTTGTAAAGAAAATTCGTCCTTTTGGGTTAAAAATGTATCTCTTATTAGAAATTCACCTTCCTTCTAAAAAAGTTAATTATTTTCTTGAAATTTGCAATGGTTTTGGGGTGATGATTAACCTTTTTTGTTGAAAATTAAGCTGTCTCATAAAAAAAGAAATTTTTCGTTTTAATTGCAACTGTTTTTTATTCAAATTTAATCTCTTTTCTTTACAAATTTGACCATTTGTTTGAAAATTCATTTTTTCAGATTGAAAATTTAACAATTCGGTTAAAAGTTCAACTATTTAATTGAAAATGTAACTGTTTTATAAAAAAATCTATTTTTTCGAAAATTCAAATGTTTCGTGGAAATTCGTATATATGAACAAATTCGTCACTTTGAATGGAAAATTCAACCGTCTTCTAAAAAAATCAATTATTTGGTTAAAATATAAAACTTCTTTTCGCTGAATCTTTTTTGTTTGAAAATTCGGTCATTCGATTGAAAATTCAGTTTTTCTTACAACTTCAGCTGTCTTAAAAAAAAAAATTTGGTTGTAATTGAAATTGTTTTTGATCAAAGTTTTATCTCTTTTCTTTGTAAATTTGATCAATCGATTAAAAGTTTATCTTTGTCAATTGAAAATTCATAAATTTTGTTAAAAATTAAACTATTTGGTTGGAAATTACGGAGTGTCTCAATTTCCCAGAATTCAGGATGATTCTTAGGACAAAAAATCAAAAATTCTAAAAATCAGATATCTAAAAAAAATAGTTTTTCCATCATTTTAAGAATCAAAATATTATAACTGATGTCATTTGAAATAAAACACATGATTTTTTATGGAAAATGTTCCAAACGAAAAAAAAACATTAATTTTAACCATGCTTTTTGTAATTTAATTTTTTCTGACCGTCGCTTCTAATCAAATTTTGAAAAATGATTGCATATTTATAAATGAAAGCTTATTTCTTCCGGGAGATATTTTCTACAACTCTATTGTTTCCAACTCTAAAAATAACTAAATAATCTTAAAATATAATTATTTGTTTAGAAAATGTTTTCTCGAAACAAAAAATTGTTCTAACAATTTCAGAAATAGAAAAATTTACTTTCCAAATTGGAAACAGTAAATTTGTAGAGAATATTTTTTCCGGAAAAAATAAGCAGTAATTTATCAAAATGCAATCATTTTTCAAAATTTGCTAAGAAGCGATGGTCAGAGAAAATTCAATTCCAAAAAACATGGTTAAAATTAATGTTTGTTTGTGAATTTTTAAAATCATAGAAACATTTATTGAACATTCGTCTATTCGCAGAGAAAATTCTACCTTTTGGATTGAAAATTCATATTTGTTATTGAAAATTGAATAACTACCTTGTAAAATAATAAGTTATTTGTTTGAAATTGCAAATGTTTTTCTTTGAAGTTTCTAATCTCTTGGTTTTAAAATTCGACGACTTGTTTGAAATTTCATCTTTGTAGATTGAAAATTAAAGAATTTGGTTGAAAATTTAATTATTCTTTAAGAATTAAAGTATTTTGTTAAAAATCCATCTTTTTGGATTGAAAATTTCTGATGAATCTATCCAAAAGCGGATACATAAAAAAAATAAAAAATTTCTCTTGATGTACATTGGCTGTTGAGCTGAACTAAGAGACACCTAATTCGTGAAAGATAATGATCCATCAAACATGTTTAAACGCTTGAAATCGTTCTTTGTAAAATGGAAAACCCTGAGACAGGATATTGAGACCCTATAGATCGAAAATTAACAAGCGGAAAATGGAATGTCCTTTATGTCCAAACGGTCCACTCACTTTGTGTTAATTTATTTCCCACTGGGCAACAACTTAGCATTTTAGGCGGCTCCTTGGAAGGACGCAAGTAAAGATAAAGTCGCCGGAAATAAATTTCAACCGAAGGTCATGCAAGCAGTCTCAGTTGCGTAAATTCGAGGCGACACGCCGCGAATTCTGTTAAACCAACATTTCTTCGGGCCGTCTCGATAATCCCAAAAGATTTTTCCAGTCCGGTCTGGTGCAGGCCAAAGTCACGAAGGCATCTTAACGGGAAAAAATGCGAGGTCTCAGTCGAAAACCTTTTCTCGTACCTGTTATGTCTGGGTCTGGGCTCAAGGATTTCCAAGGAAAATGGGCTGGTCGCTGTGGGACAGGGCATTAACTGTTCTTCCTCGCGAAAAGTAAATTCCACTTAGTTTTTCAGTACAAGCCTCTTAAGAAGGATAATGAAAGACAGGAGACGAGAGGATCTTTCTCTTCTCGTCAGATGAAGGGCAGATTTTTAGAAGAGTGGTATTCGGTACCAAGAAACATTTTTTCAAGAGGGAAAAAAGGCTTGAAAATTTAATTTTTATTTGGAAAATTGAACCATTTATCAAAATTATTATTTAAGATCAAAATGAAATCGAGGGGCTACCCGCTACTTACTACAAAGTTTTATATTGCTGCGCCGACCATCTTTAACTGTAGTCGGAGGCTTGGCGACAAGCCACTTTCTTGTCACAAAAAACCCTATTTGGGGCTTTTTTAACCTACCCGAAAGTAACGTAGTCGTCGGATTAAGACGGATTTCACATATATACATTATTATTATTATACATTCTTTTAAATAAAATTAATATAGGTTGCATATTTAATTGAATATGAAACACTTTTAATTTCTAAGATTTCAAGACGAAATATAGTGCATTTTCTACAAAATAGTTGAATTTTCAACACAAAAAGAAGAATTTTCAACAACAAAATTAATTTTTAAGCAAGTCCTAGCATTAACAACAAAACAGATAAAGTTTCGAGTAAAATAGACGAGTTTTCAAACAAAAAAATAATGATGATGATTCAAAATTTAAACAAATAGTAAAATTTTGAAGCCGAAAAGATGAATTTTTTGGAAAACGGTTAAATTTGTAACAAATAACTTTCTTTTCAACCAAGAAAGATAAGTCCTTTTTGTTTGAAAATTCATCTTTCTTATTTATAAATTAATTTTTTCGTTGAAAATTCAACTGCCTTTAAAAAAGAGTAGTCTTCTTAGCTTCAAAGTTCAACTATTTGGATTTTAGTTGAAGTTCTTTTACATTTTTAATTCACCGTTCTTATTTAAAAATGAGCTTTTTTGTGGAAAATTCAACCGTCTGTGAAAAAGATTCGTTTTTTTGGCTTAAAAATTCAACTATTTGGTTTTTGCTTAGTGTTTTAAAGTGTATTCTTTTTCGTCAGAAAATTCGAACATTTGTTTGAAAATTCCTCTTTGCACGTTCAAAGTTCAACTATTATAATTACAATTTTTAAAAATAGTTGAAAATTTAAACTACTAGTAAAATTTTGAAGCCAATTTGATGAATTTTTTGGAAGGCGGTTAAATTAAAAAAAAAAGTTTCTTTTGAACCAAGGAAGATCAGTTTTCAACCAAGAAGGATGATTTTTTAAACCAAAAGGATGAATTTTTAACAATACACGTAAATTTTCAACAGAAAATGGTGACCTTAACAAAATAGTAGTTCGATTTTCCAAAAATAATTACATTTTTAACAAAATAGTTAAATTTTCAGCATACAAAGATGCATTTTTAATTAAATCGTCGAATTTTAAAACAAAAAAGTATAAAATTCAAATATTTGAATTCTTAAGGTGAACAGACAAACTTTTTAGAAGACAGTTGCATTTTCATAAAAAAAGATCATTTTCGATTATGAAAGATGACTTTTCTACCACGAAATATGAAATTTCAAAAAAAGAGTAGGTGAATTTTTAACAACAAAGATAATTTTAAATTAAGAAAGGTGAGATTTTAACAAGATAGTTGGATTCTCAACCAAAAAGTTGAACTTTCAACAAACAACAATAAGTTTCTACCAAAAATGACAACTATTCAAAAATATATATAAATTTTCTACCAAAAAGTTGGATTTTCAACTAAAAAGATTAATTTTGTATTCAAAAAGACGACTTTTCAATGAAATACATACATTTTTCACCAAACAGTGAGGATTTAACTTATAAAATATACAGAATAAAGTTTCAAGACAGAATAGAACAGTTACATTTTCAGATAAAAACTCTGATAAAAAAATAACTCTGTACAAAAGAAAACGAATTTTCAACCAAATTTTCAAACAATTAGACAGATTTTCAACTTAAAAAATATAACGGATAAAGTTTAAACCAAATAGTTTAATTTTCTAACAAACTATTGAATTTTCATGCGAAAAAGATGCATTTTTGTACAAAATAGTAGAATTTTTAGCATAAAAATTAATTTAAAAGCAAATAGTTGAGTATTTAACTGTAATGATAAATTTCTAATAAAAAGTTAGTTTTTTACAAACTAGTTCAACTTTAAACCAAATAATCGACTACGAAGGAAAAGAAGGATACATTTTGAACCAAGAAGATTACATTTTTACCAAGAAATAAGAATTTTCAACAAAATGCATGAATTTTTAAGCCAAAATTTGAACTTTTAAGTAAAAAAGATAAATTTTTAACCAAATAATTAAATTTCTAATTGAAAAATATACATTTAAAAAATATATAAAATGGAACAATTTAATTATCAGCTTAAAAATTTCATTTTCAACCAAACTTGAAACAAATTTTCATAAAAATAGTTCAATTTCTAACTAAAAAGAAGAAATTTCAACTAAAAAAAGAAAGAATTTTTAACAAAGTAGTTTGATTTTTGATAAAAAGATAACTTTTTAACAGTATAGTCGCATTTTAACTAAGTAATTAAATTTTCAAACAAATATTAGAATTTTTAACCGAAGTAAATGAATGCCGACCCAAAAATATAATAGTAGTCTTTTCAATACAAAAATTAACTTATACCACCCTTAGTTTTTAATCCTCCACCCCCCCCCCCACCCTACCTTCTAAAACTTATAACGTAGTTTATGAAAAGTAACGCTACTTTTTCTTTTAGGACTGCAGTCTACTTGGAAATCTCTCATCAATATACTTACTATTCGGGAGATATCTTGGAAATCTTTGGCTAAGTGGGGACACAGGTGAGTTTGGTGTGGAGCATTCCGACATACGCTCCTACGCGTGTGACGACGAACAGCCGACTTAATCCGAAAGCCACCGAGTGTAGCCGAGTCTGTTGAATCCCACGTGAATTCTGATCGCGAGCAGAGTTGAAAATCTCGGAACTCCCGGCAAACTGAATGAAACTTGGAAATCTCTATGAGAATTCAATGCAGATTGCCGCATTCATTGTTTTAAGATTTCCATATTTCGTAATGAGTAGCCCCTCGAATAAAATCTAATTTCTTATGAATAATTTAATTTAAAAAAATCATAGCATAAAAAGTTTCGCATTTCATAAAAAAAATTCTCTTTTTGGCTGAAAAGTACTTGGTTGAAAATGGACTATTGTACTAACCGTACAGTCCTGGTAAGGAGGAGGGAGAACTGAAAAGGGAAGGGGACGTGGCGTGCGCCAAAATTTAAATTCTATAGAAAATAAAAATATATAAAAAAATGTATAATCCATTTGTAAGAATTGCTCATTTAAAAAAAGAAACATTCTTTATAAAATATTTTCTTTAAATATAGAAAGATTTCCTTCAAGAATCATAAGTTTAATTCAGTTTAGAAAAACAAGGCATAAAAAAAATCAGAATGCAAAATTAGACTTTGAAAACCATCTTCTTTTCGGCTCAGTAGAGTCAAATTATTTATTTTTCGCTGTTTAATATTCAATTCCCCTTCTGAAAACAGTACTATTTTTTGGAAATTTCAACTATTTGGTTGAAAATGTAACTATTTTGGTTGAGAATTTAACTTTCTTTTTTAATTCATTTTTAATTAAACATTTAACCTTTCCCTTTTTTAAATCTACTTTTTAGTTTTCAATTCATTTATTTACTCAAAAATTTACGTGTTTTGTTAAAAATTCATATTTTTTTGTAGAAAATTGATCTCTTTGGTGGACAATTTAACTATTTTATTAAAAATTCGTTTTTTGTGTGTGAAAGATTAATTTTTTAAATAAAAAATGCAACTATACAATTTTTTAATGAAAATTAATCTTTTTTTTTGGTTGAAAATTCAGCTATTTGGTTGCAAATGCATGTATTTTGTGTAAAAGTCATCTTTTTCGGTAGAAAATCATCTTCTTGGTTAAATATTCATATTTTTGGGTGAAAATGCAACTGATTGGTTTGAAATTCTTCATTGTACTTGAAAATTAATCCTTTTCAGTGGAAAAATGAACATTTTTGTTCACAGATTTAATGTTTGGGTTGATTTTTTTTTTTTTAATATAAAACTTTTTTATTTTGTTGAAAATTGATTTCTTCTTCTGAAATTTCATTTTTTTAAATTAAAAATATAGCTTCCCCATTTTTTATTTTTATCCTTTTTAGTTGAAAATTCAAGTATTTGCTTAAAAATATATTATTATATTAAAAATTAGTCTTTTTTTGTGGAAAAATGATCATTCACATATTTGGTTGAAAATTCAACTATTTGTTGAAAAATTATTCAGTTTAGTTGAAAATTCATCTCGTTGGTTGAAAATTTAACTATTTTGTTAAATATTCGGTTTTTTCTAGGTCAAAGGCTTAGTTTTTTATTTCAGAACGCAACTATTCTTTTTCGGTAGTAAACAAATCTTCTTTTCTGAAAATTTAACTATATGGTTCAAAGTTTATCTTTTTTGTTGAAAATTATAGAATATCAATAAAAAGTAATCTTTTTGGTTAAAAAATGGCATGAGTTTAGTTTTCAAAAGGAAAAAAGGTGTTCTTAAATATCAAATTTTCAATTTAAGAATAAAAGGTTAATTTTCTGCGATAGTTTTTCAACAAAATCCATACAGTTTTTCATTACTCTGGATTCTAATGCTAATTTTATTTTTATTCTTTTAAAGCACCAGGCTGTGAGCGCTCGATATTTCAATTTAAAAATAAAACAAGAAATACTTTCAGCATTCAAAAAAGGAATTAAAGCAAAATTGGGACATTTCTGAAAAATTCGTAAAAATTTCGAAGACAGACTTTAAATCATTTCTGAAACAGACAAAATTCTTGGGGTGCTTTAAAGTGGAATAAATGCAGACTTCACACTCTTTTTTCTGTTGCTCTCTTTTCTCCTTTTTAAAAAGAATTCCTCTTTTTACCTGCATTCAAGAAACTTTCCCTTTTTCCCGATTCTCTCATTTTTTCGCCAAATTTGAGAGGTGAATTATTAGAACCCAATACGAAAATGCAACTATTTTTGGTTAGAAGTTTTTTTAAATTAAAATGTCTGCATTTATATTTTTATTTCAGAAGTCAGAAAATGAAAAATTAGTCAGTGGAAAATTAGAGGAATTTAAAAAAGAAGTTTTGCGGTTACCCTGAAATCATATTATTGTTTTTTGCAGTTGCTTCCTCCATAAGATTACTTTTTTATTCATAAATCTTATTATTTGTTTGAAAATTTGAAAATCTTGTCGAAGAGTCATCCTTTTTGGTCGAAAATTCAATTTTTCTGATGAAAATTGGTCTTTTTAAGTTTAAAATTCAACTAACTTCATAGAAAATTGACTTATTCTTTATAACTTACATTTTGACGCTAAAAAGTTAAACTAACAAACTTTTTTGGTTGAAAATTCATCTGTTTATTTTTTAATATCCTTTTGTTTTAAAAATTCATCTATTTTACTATAAATTGTATCTTTCGTTGATAAAAATGTCACGGTTTAGTTTAAAATTCGCCATGTTTGTTAAAAAGTCATATTTTTTTGTTTATTAAAATTTCAACTGTTTTGTTCAAAATTCATCATTTTGGGTAGAAAATGTAAAATCATTTTTTACTTAAAATAATATTCTTTTAGTTGAAAATTCAATGTATTTACCAAAAATGTGTATAAAAATTCAAGCATTTTTTTAAATCATCCTTTTTTATTCAAAAATTCACCTGCGTCGTTAAGATATTGCATTTTTGGGTTGAAAATTCATGTCTAATATTCGCGGGAAATTTAAAAATAAAATATATTTTTCGTTTTTTTAATAAAATTTTGTTTGATTCACTTTGTCGAAAAATATTTTTTTTTATGTGTTTGCAAGATTTACATTAAAAAATAGCAACTGTGCTTCGTTGAGATATTCTATTTTTGGGTTGAAATTTCACGTATAATCTTCGCAAAAAATTTACTGTTTGTTTAAATTTTATATTTTCATATTGAAAAGTCCAAATAGAATTTTTTTTTAATGAAAATTCATTTTCTTCTTTATTTATATTTTTTATTTAAAAATGTATCTGTTTTAGTAGAAATTTCATCTTTCTTGGCTAAAAATGCTATACTGTTTACTTGAAAATTAATGTTCTCTGTTTGAGAACTCAACTTTTATCGTTTTTTTGTTGTTGAAAATTTTTGTTGCATCACTTTGTTGAAAAATCTTTGTTTTTTATTTGCAAGATTTATATTTTCGTTGAAAATTCAATTTTTTACAAAAAATTGTGTAAAAATTCAAGCATTATTTTATAGTCATCCTTTTTTATTAAAAAAATTCAACTGCTTCGTTAAAATATCGCATTTATGGGTTGAAATTTCATGAATAATCTTCACAGAAAATTTACTACTTGTTTAAAATTTATATTTTCATATTGAAAAGTCAACATCAAAATTTTTTCGAATTAAAATTGAATTTTGTTTATTTGTACTTTTGATTCAAAAATTCATCTGTTTTAGTAGAAATTTTATCTTTCTTGGATAAAAAATGCTACTGTTTGCTTGAAAATTAATATTCTCTGTTTGAGGATTCAATTTTTTTGTTTGTTTTTGAACATTTTGGTTGAACCACTTTCTTGAAAAATCTTTTTTTTTGTGTGCAAGATCCATATTTTAATTGAAAATTTATTTCTTTGGTTGAAGGTTTAACTATTTTACAAAACTTATATTTTCTGGCTGAAAATTCAATTTTTTAATCAAAAATTTACATACGAATATTATGTATAAAAAACAAAATAATATTTTGTATAAATTTTGTGAGTAAATTTCTCCAAACATAAAGTATTATATAGAGACAATATTGCTTGCTTCGTTAATTTTTATTTTATATTAAAATTTGGTTATTCCTTTACTATTTATATTTTAGGTCCAATACAGACCATATATTTTATATTAAAATTAATGAACCGAAAAAAATGTTTGAGCTTTTGAAATTTTCAGTTACAGTAACTGAAAATTCCTAAACTGTTACAGAATTTTCTGAAACACGTGAATGGAGCTTTATACTACAGTTTAGGAAAATTTAGAAACGGTTTCTGCATAGAGCTTTAGTGACTCGTCTCTGAAAATTCCTACCGAAATTTCTAATAGTATAGATACCTTAAAATGAATGTAAAAGTAGATGACTAAAAATTCTGACATTGTGAATTAACTGATGCCAATGACCCCTATCACAATGATGAATAAGTTCCATCCCATTCTCACGAAATGGGTACAATAAAAATGTTTTCCAAAGCCTTGGCTTCGGGAATGCACTTTGGGGTCCTAATCCAGCTATCATGGACTAATAGCTCAAATACAAGAAAATTAAAGTAAGTATTGACCAAGACCATTTAGATGCCTTAAATTACATGTAAAAAGAATTAGGTGCCTTAAAATGTTGACATTGTGAATTTAGGGATACTAATGACCCCTATTATAATTATAACTTTAAACAATTAAGAACAATTGCCGAGCGTATTAATGAAGGAAGGAGTTGGATAGACCCAAATGGGTAATTAAATTTTGATAATTTAAGGAATAAGTACGTACTTTAGAGTTCCAATCTGGATATCATGAGCTGTTAGTTGGAATGCAAGAAAATTGAAGTACATTTTCACAAGATTAATTAGATGAAATAAAATAAATGGAACATGAGCTAGGTGACTTAAAATGTTGACATTGAGAATTAACTGATACTAATAACCCCTATCAGAATTAAAAGTGAAAATAAATAAGAATAATTGCCTAACTCATAAGGAAGGAAGAACTTGAATGAAGATTCTTAAAATTATAACTGGAAACAATGAAGAATAATATTTGAGATTAATAATAATGAAAGGAAGGAAGGTATTAAATGGATATTACTGTACAATTAAATTTAGGTAATTCCAGGAATAAGTTAAGTTCCATCCACCCAGCCATGCAGTGGGTCTAGAATTCAAATAATGCAAGGGGGAAGTGTTAAAAAAATGTTTCTTGAATAAAAATAGTTTTCTGATAGTTCTGGGTGAAAGATAATAATCTGTAAGATTTTTTATTTTTTTTCGAATTAAAAATAATGTGCGAAAAAAGTAAAATTCACTGCTTTTAGAGGTCAGTCCCGTTGCATTCCTACTAACCATAACAAGTTATTATTCATGCTCAATTTAATTAAGCATATAATTATTTGTGTAATTTTTAAACAGCCGAAAAGAAAATTCTAAATTTTATAATATGTTTTTTATTATATTATATAATATATATAATTTAATATTTTTTATTTGCTAATTTAAATTCATTTATGATTTTCAGATATTTTAATAAGCAAATTATGTGTTTTAATGAACACAATGTTTATTATAATTATTTATTATTATTATATGTTATTTCAAGTGCAAAAAATGAACCTTGTTAAAAATGATTTTTAAAATCGGGGAAAATATGCTAATGTTAATTATAACCAATTTTGGAAAAGAACTCGAGGTGAACTTAAAAAAATATATATATCGAGTTTTCTTTATCAGACAATAACTCTTTAGAGTTTAATGTTTTTCTTTTTCTCTTTAAGTAAAAGTTGCAATTCGTATTTAATTCTAATGCTGTAGCGCTTATTTTATTCCTGAAAAGATTCTCTGCAAATCTCATTGGCAAGTTTTTATTTTAAACAAAATTATTTATGCAAACCTATTGTTTACATAAAGAACAATTTTATAATTTCCTAAGTAAATTCTTTTAAATAAAAACGTACTGATGAGATTTGCAGAGAATATTTTAAGATATAAAATAAGCCCTATATGATTGGGACTAAATAATATTTGCAACTTTTATCAAAATTATAAGAAACACATTAAATTTTAAAAAATATTGCTAAATAAACAATGAAAATTGTGAAATAATAATTTGAATAGTTCACCTTGAGTTCTTTTCCAAAACTAGTTATAATTAACCATAAAATATTTACTTAGATTTTATGAATCATTTTTTAAAAAGTTTATTTTCTAGCTTGAAATAACTTTAGTTCATGTTTAATTTAAAAACAAATATAATGAAAATTCCCTTTTCGTCTCAAATCTTAAGCTAAATGTCATAAAAATAGTAATGCCGTGAAGCAAATTTCTAAATGAATTCATTATAATTAATTAAATTTGTTTACAATATGTAATTGTAGTTCTTTTTTTTAATTGAAATTCTTTTTAATACAATTTTTTTTTAAATTCTGCAAAATAAAAAAAAGTTGTCCTTAAATCGTCCAGAAAATAACTTTAAGTTTTCCTAAAAATCTAGAGAATACCCTTTGATCATTTCAAAACCTTTTAAAATCCATAAAAAGCTTCATTTTTACAAAATTGTAAAAAATCTACATTTTTCTTAAAATTTTTGTCATTTTCAAATTAACAATTTTTTAGAATCTTATTAAAACTTCTAAATATTCATGTTCTAAATGTTTTTTGAAACTTGTATGAAAATACTTTGCAATCTTTTAGAACATTGTCCTAAAGTTAATTTTTAAAAATGAAAAATCATTTAACATTTTTCTGAGAATCTAAAGAAAATGTTTTTATTCTTTTGAAACCTTTCGTAATTTTAATTCAGCTTCTTTTTTTAAATCTTCAACAATCTACATTAAAAAAAATTAAAATGTTCACAAGTTTCAAATTAATTTTGTATTGTTTTGAATACTTTTCATTATGTATGAAACAAAATTGAACTTTTTGTAATTTCGTCATTCTGGTTCAATTTTCTTTTAGGACCTCTTTTTTAAAATTAAGAAATCATTTGAAATTTCGCCATGAATTTTGAGACATATTTATTATTCTCTTAAAACCTTTAAAAATTCTTAAAAGGCTTCTCATTTTTTGTTCGAAATCTTCAGAAATGTACATTTCGTTTCGAATTTTTTCAAGATTTCAATTATTTTCGATTCGTTTTAAAACTTCTGAAACATTTACAAATAAAAAAAAATTATTTGGAAAAATAGTTTTTAAATCTATCAAATTCTTTTTTGACATATTTTGAAATCTTCAAAACTTAAAATTAACCTTTTAAAATAAAATCTGAATAATTTTCAATTTTCCTAATATCTTATTTTTCGCGTTGTAGCAAAATTGAAAAATTAAAAAATTAAAAATTAAAAAAAGTTTCTATCAAATTATAAAAGTTTACAAAATGTCACCCTCAATAATCGAAAACTGTAAAATAATGTATATATTTAGTAAATTATTCTTCAAAACACATACTTTAATATTTTTTAATGAAAATGAACATTTATTGGTCATTCTTTTCTTTAGATTCGATTAGAATCATTACACAGGCCAACAATTCTCAGAACCAGAGACCAGACCTACTATACCCGAAGGTTTTTGCTGCGCTGAATCCGAATCTGACCTCAGAAAAATTCCATC
>NC_046662.1:65659314-65688910 GCF_010883055.1 Belonocnema kinseyi | reverse complement strand
TTCTGAGGTCGGATTCGGATTCAGCGCAGCAAAAACCTTCGGGTATACTAGGTCTGGTCTCTGGTTCCGGACCTTTGTCAAATTTTGTCGGCCTGTGTTATGATCAATAATTCATAATCTATATGCCCTGATAGGCAAGAGCAAATTAATATAAAATGGATAAAATAGCAAATTTTAAATCATTTTGAAAACTTAGTTCCTATGTTGCGATTTCTTTTTTAGATCAAGACCCTTCTGTTCGTGTTTAATTTAAAAACAAGTATAATGAAAATTCCCTTTTCGTATTAAATCTTAAGCTAAATTTCATAAAAATCGATATGTTGAAAAGAAAATTTTAAAATTAATTCAATAAACTTAATTAAATTAGTTTACAATGTATAATTTTACTTAAATTATTTTAACTTGAAAATTTGAAAATATATTAAGGTATTTTTTTTTTAAACTGGAAAACTTTTTAATAATTTGCAAATATTTTAAACTTATCTTTCGATTTAGGATTCTTCTTGGTCTTTTTTTGCTTAAATGACCAAAAAAGATTCCCACAAAATTTGAGCGAAATCGGTTTATATTAACATGTGGACCAAAGGACTCAAAGTTTCTGATGCAATTAACATATGGGGGAAAGTACCGTAAAATTTAAAATGCAGTTAATTTTTTTTTACATTTCATCGAAATCCTTTGGCTCTATACAAATATGATCTTTAGAGTTTAGAGTCTTTAGACTATGGTGAAAAAATATATATACACATTTTTTTAATTTACAAAATGGTGGATCCCTAAATTTAAACCAAAATTACACGTTCTACAATTAATAACAGCATCTCGTCAAATTCTTACAAGAGGCCGATTTATTTATAAGAAAGCACTTGATGACAATTAAAATTCAAAATTTTGAAAAAATTCAAGATGGCCGCCCCAATTTTTCTATTCAAACTCATTATTTCTTTATTTCTCAGTGACAACTTTTCAGGTGCAAATGAAAATGCTACATAATTGTACAGAAATATATACCGTGATGCATTAAAGTAAAATTTTGAAATATTCAAAATGGAGCGTTAAGAAATACTCAAAAACTCGTATTTTCTATGCTTTTAGTCCAAAGATCTTCAAATTTAGAAGAAAAATAAATTGTGTTATTACAAAGTGTATGGCTGGAAAGTATAGATCTCGAAATTTTCACTGAAGTTAAAATGGCGCCTCATTACTAAAAAAATTTACATAATTTTTAGAAATTTTAATTTTACAAATTCAATTAATAAAATTACAAAAAAATCAAAATTTCTGACTATTCGGTGAAAAGTTCTCCGATTTCATCGAGAGACAACATTTCGAGTATACTGCAGCCTTCAGAACTTTTCAAGTAAGTGGTTTTGAGAATCAAACTACTTCCCGAACATGTATTTCATATTTTGTGTAAATTTGTAAAATTTTTGTAATTTTTTAAAAACAGTAATGAGGCGCCATGTTTAATTTAGATGAAATTTCAAGAACTACTTACTACCATACATTTTTTAACAATACAATCACGTGCTTTCTAATAAATAAATCTGCCTTTTGTAAGAACTTGACGAGATGCTGTTATTAATTGTAGACATTGTGGTTTTGGTTTAAATTTAAGGATCCGCTATTTTGTAAATTTTGAAAAAAAATTTCGTGTAGATATATTTTTTTAGAATAATCTAAAGATCATAATTGTATAGAGCGAAAGGATTCCAATGAGATATAAAAAAATTAACTGCATTTTGAAATTTTACGGTGCTTTTCCTCATGTTAATTGCATCAGAAACTTTGAGTGCTTTAGGCCACATGTTAATATCAACCGACTTCGCTTAAATTTGATGGAGATAATTTTTTTGGTCATACAGAAAAATAGGGGTGTGTGACCAATGAAATTCGAAAAAAAATCCAGCAAGAGTATCGAAAGAAAAAAATCCTCCAAGAGTAAACAAGGCCGGCCCTATTCGTAACGTAAATTCCAAAGTCATTTTTCACATCTTCGGGTATGTACAACTAACTACGCACTACGGAGTCCCGATCTCGCTACCATAGGCTACTAGTTGGAATACAACAAAATTGAACTAAATTTTGATCAAGATTACCTAGATGCCTTAAAATACATTTAGAAAGAATTAGGCAACTGAAAATGTTGAGATTGTGAATGAACCGATACTAATGACCCCTATTGTAATTACAACTGATTACAATTAGAAATAATTGCCAAGCTTAATAAGGAAGGGAGGAAGGAAGGACTTGGATAGACACTGGTGCGTAATTAAATTTGGATAATTCCAGGAATACGTTCCATCCCATTCTCACGGAATGGGTAATATAATGTTTTCCAAAGCAAAAGCAAAGGCGGAGAGGCAGAGGCTTTGGGTATGTTCTTCGGAGTCCCGATCTGGCTGTCGTGGGCTGCTAGATAAAGAAAGAGATAACGTCGCTCGTGCATGTCAGCGATCACGAAAGTTCCCATCGATAGCACAAGGTACATTGAATTTCATGAATGCATTAAAGCTGTATTCTACAGCCAGCCACCGCGATGATCTCAAGACTTGACTCTGTTCAGTGTTCACGGTCTTACCTTACCTGCTGACTAACTTATTCTATCGGCAGGGTCAATGATGCGGCCGCGGCCTCGCTTGGCGCACCGTCGTAACTTGTCTTCTTCTTCTCCTTCTTCTCCTTCTTCTTCATCATCATCTTCTTCTTCTTCTTGTCTCTCTCAGCTCTCCTCAAATTCCGTCATGTAATGTTACGCCAACGACTTTCCAGCTTCTCGGCTCGACTTGATTGATTGAGTCGTAAACGGCTAAATGATCTGTAAAATTATCAATAGCAAATCCAAATTTACAACTCGCCTCCATTCATTTTTGTATTTGCCCATTTATTTACCGGTTTTCCAAAGAATTTGACCTAGAAAAAGCTTTTGACAAGGTAGATAGAAGTAAACTTTGGGAATTGAGGCTTCTGATGCAAAAAGGAGATATAGAATTATTTTGCTGGAGTGGGGAGATCCCTGAGTACTTGAAAATAAAGCCTCGAATTTTAATTTTTAAGATATGTATCCACAATGAAAATTTAATGCCGCATCTTTTTATCCTTATAAAAAAAGTTGTAGCTTTTTTATTTTTCGAATTATTTACGAAAAACTATGTTTTTCTCTGATTAAAATTTTCTAATTTTCTTCACTTCAACCCGCAACGAAATGGGAAGTTTTCAATATTTTGTAACAAAACTGATGAAAAATATGCACTGCTATGTTCTGCGACGAATGACGTTAGCGAAAGTTCAAAATATTTATTTAAAAAATGGTTAATTATTTTTTTCCCGAAATGTTGCATAATTCGTGCACAAATAACTTTCAACGTTTCGGGAGTCGAGCGAATTTTGAGCAAGCTAAAACTGTCAGTGAAAAAGTTGTTCAGGAAGGTTCAAGGAAATTTTCTGAAAAGGTTTAGCTTAATTGGAATAGTACTTGAGAAACTGTAGATGTTTTAATTTTCTGGCGCAATGGATTTTCTCCCGCGTAGACTATAGCCTAGCCGGTAATCCGCTACTCCAGCGTTAGGTAAAGTGTGTTTCACAGTCAGCCGAGTTTTTGTAATTAAAATACGAGAAATATGGAAAATCATGGTCTATAATAGCTATACAAAATTCTATGATATAAATATAGTGAAGTTTTTCAGTTGCAAAATAGAAAATAATTTGAAACCTACTAATGGTAGAAAACGAAAGTAGCATGAAAGTTTGTAGGAAAGAAATGTTCTTAAATGTAGCAGAAATGCGTTATGTAATAATAAATAATTCAATTATTTCTTGCTTAATATACATGAAAAATATTTTGAAAAAAAATAAAAATATATTTCTAAGTATCGGAGTCATGATAATGATGATATTATTAAAACAGTGCGATTTTATTAAATACTGTTATAAATTCTTTAAAAAAACGCTTCGAAACACCAAAGTTTGTAGCAATCTAAATAGTATTTTAAAATTTATATTTTGCGCGAACAAACTAAATTGTGGTCTTTTACATTAGACACATTTTGGTGAAATAAGAATCGGTTGGAGAAACAAGGAAACTTGAATTTTATAAATTGAAATACATTATTTCTTGGAAAAATTTGTTTAATTATTTTTTAATAAGGAGAGTTGTAACATAATTATTATTTTTAGCACCAAAATATCAATTTATACATTGAAAACCACTTTTTATACTTATGAAACAATGATTTTTATATTTAATGTGTTTTGAATTACAAAAACTCGGCTGGCTGTGAAACACACTTGTACCTAACGCTGGAGTAGTGGATTACCAGCCGGGCTATAGTCTACGGCCTATGCGGGAGAAAATCCATTGCGCCAGAAAATTAAAACATCAACAGTTTGTTAAGTACTATTGCAATCAAGCCAAAACTTTTCAGAAAACTTCCTTGAACCTTCCTGAACAAATTTCTCACTGACAGTTTTCGCTTGCTCAAAATTCGCTCGACTTCCGAAACGTTGCAAGTTGTTTGTGCACGAATTATGCTACGTCTCGGAAAAAAATTATGAACAATTTTTTTATTAAACATTTTGAACTTTCACTAACGTCATCCGTCGCAGAACATGACAATGCATATTTCTGATAAGTTTTATCACAAAATATTAAAAACTTCCCATTTCGTTTCGAGTTAAAGTGAAAAAACTTTTAATATTTTAATCTGAGAAAAAAACATTTTTTCGTAAATAATTCGAAAAATAAAAAAGCTACAATTTTTTATGCGGAGAAAAAGATGCGGCATTAAATTTTCATTGTAGATATATATCTTAAAAATTAAAATTCGAGAGTGTAGTCTGGTGTTATCCACTTGTAAACAGGATTAATTCAAGAAAATAAAAGTAATCCCAGTATTCTCTAGCAATCCACTTGTAATTCTGTTTAACATACCTATAATCCATGTTAGTCTATCTGTAATCCAGATAATTCGATGTAATTTAGGTAATCTCATTAATTAAATTGTAATCCAAATCAATGAATTTTAAATACAGCGTAATACACTTGTAATCAGGATAATTCAAAGTAATTTACGGGATTTCATTAATTAAAATGTAATCCAAAGTAATCCACTTTAAATCCATAGTAATACACTTATAATCCAAAATAATCCAATTGTAATCAGGATAATTAGAAGTAATTTAGGTAATCTCATTGGTAACCCAGATTACCACCTTTTTTATTCATAACTTTTTTTCTCTAGATTCAATATTTTTAAAGTATTATTACAAAATTTTAATTGATATTGTATCTGAAGAATTTCAGAATGTTAAAAAGTGATGACAAATCTATTCTGTAAAATTATAAATAGTTATAAATCAAAAATGTTTGAAAATCGCTCTTTTTACGAAAGAATTCATTTTTTAACGAAGTATTGAATAAATTAGAATAAAACTTGTTACTCTGGGGTTCTTGGGGTCGCTGATTACGAATCCAGAGCCAGATTAAAAAAATTCAAAATAGAGGAACCAATAGGGCGGCCAAGTTTTAAAAAAATTAATGGAGTTTCATACAACTTCTCACTCAGGGTTTTATGGGTCGCTTATTACGAATCCGGAGCCAGATTTGCAAAATTCAAAATGGCGGAATCAGTATGTCAAAATAATGCTCCGCAAATTAATAGATTTTGATGAAAATTGACCAATTTTGCACATCTGGCCCCGAATTCGTAATCAGCAACCCCAAATCCCACTGAGTCACAAGTTTTTTAAAAAGCTAACAACTTTTTCCAAATTTGTCCATCATGTTGAAACCGCCATTTTTAATTTTCAAAATCAGACTTGAGATTGATCATCAGAGTCCCTAAGAGACCCCAGATGCCAAGGTTAACGATTATCTATTAATTTTTTTTTAACTCGTCCGCCATATTGAATACGCTATTTTTGATTTTGAAAATGGAGCTCGGATTCGTAATCAACGATCCCAAAAACCCCTCAGTGACAAGTTTGAGATACAATTTTGAAAATGAAAATCCAATAACTTTTAACAAAAATTTCCTCCATCTTGAATCCACTATTTTGAATTTTTTACATCTGACTTTAGATTTGTAATCAGCGACCCCGAAAACCCCTGAGTGACAAGTGTTGTGAAAATACAACTTTTCAAAATTTGTCCAAGTCCAAGTAATTAGGTACTATCATTAATTAAATTGCACGTCTTTAAATCTAAAATAGAACACTAATAATCCAAATTAATCCACTTGTAAATCGGATAATTCGAACTAATTCAGGTAATCTCATTGATTAAATTGTAACCAACTCTAAACCCAGAGTAATCCACTTATAATCCAACTAAATCCACTTGTAATCTAGATAATTTGAAGTATTTTGGGCCATACAAGTAATTAACTTCTAATAAAATTAATTAAAAATTAATCTACTTTTTCGGAAATTCAAGAACTTTGTTTAAAAGACATTTTCTTGATTAAAAATTCAACTGTGTATTTGAAAATTCTATCCTTGGGGTTAAAAATTCAACTATGTTTTGGTAGAAAATTGATTATTTTGGTAAAATTTTATTAATATTTTTTTAAAATATTTTTTTTGTTTGTCTGAATATAATTTTTAAAATACAAGATAGGTTAATTACATTTTTTGTTAAAAATGCATGTTTTTTAGTTGAACACTTGAATACTCTGTTAAAAATTAAACTACTTTAAAAAAATTCGGTTGAAGATTTTTAAACTAAAAAATTGGTTAATTAACCATTTTATTTTTCGTGAAAATTTTTATCTCTTATCTAAAAATAAATTCAGGTTCATTTTATTGATTAAAGATTCAACTATTCTGTTAAAAATGCGTTGCTGTTTGCTTGAAGATGATTTTTTTTCAAACTGAAAATTTAAACGTTCCATTTTGAAAATCAGATGAAAATTCAACAACTCAATTTTTCACTGACATTTCACCTCATTTTGTTTAAAAAATCAACTAATTGGATTGGAATTTAAAATACATTTGATTGTTTGAAAATTTAACTATTCGTTAAAAAATGTTTGTTTTTTTGTTGAACATTTATTTTTTACTGAAATTGTACCTATTCCAGTTTAAGATTATTTTTTAGCTTTCATTTTTTGTGGAAAGCTGTTGATTTTGAGTTAAAATAAAATTATTTAGCTGAAAACAGATATTTTATTCTTGAAAATTCAAATACTTTGTTGAAAATTCATATACTTTGTTCAAAATGTCATTTTTTGGTTGCAAATTTCACTGTTTTGTTAAAAATTTTCTTTTGTGGGTTAATACTTCAATTGTTTGGTAGAAAATACAATTGTTTAGTTAACAATTAACTTTTTTTGTTAAATGTTTATACATTTTGTTAAAAGTTGATTATTTAGTTGAAAATATGTCTTTTTTTCTTTTTTCTCGTTGAGAATTGATCCTTTTTGGAACTTTTGCGCTTACAATTGATCTTTTCTAATTAAAACTTCAACGACTTCTAAATTTATTTTTCGTTTGAAAATGCGAACATTTGATTGGAAGAATATTTCCTGCTATACACAAATCTTCATAAAACACACAGTTTTCAATTTATCCAATTATTTTTTTTTTCAGTTTTTAATGCGAAATAACATTTTCTGTAATACTAATCAAATACTTAAAACCAAAAGTAGAAATTTATTTATTTGAAAAAGGGCTTATTATTTCTTTTTCTTTAAATATTAGAAACTTTTAAAAACTACATAAAAGTAATAAACCATCAAGAAATGTCGAGTTCAAGAACGAATTAATAACCATAATGACAAAAAACCATTGAAATGATGAATCATTTCAAATGATGATCATTTGAAATAAATTGATTTCAAATTAAATCCTTTAAATTATTCTTTAACGTGGCAATCAAACGCTAATAAAAAAATGAAATTCTATCAGCAAATTTGCTTTCCCGAATTTAATCTATTCTTTTTTGTATCTTGAACTTAAAATATTTCGGTTAATATTTTAAAGTTTTATGTCGTTACATGTAATACAATATTACTTAATTTTGTTCGTTACTCAAGGTAAATTTACTAAAATTTAATTCTATGTGCCGTTACTTGCGTAGCTCATTAATTTCGTGTAAATTTCAGAATATTCCTGATAGCGCAGCTTAGAAATTAACTCAAAATATCAAAATCTTAAGGCTGTTAACAAATTTAGTACCCTTAAATTTTGTTAGGAAAATAGAAGCATGGTTGATTAAAAGTAAATTGAATATATGATACAATATTTTCGTTAGACACATTAATTGTAATAATATACAAATACTTTCCTCTGATCGACCTTCTGATGATTAATTATTTATAAATAAATTTAAAATTCAATAATAAATATTTTGTCCGGATTATAAAATATCGAAAATTAAAAAAAAATACACTATATTAAATTTACCTCAATTTACCCATGCATGACAAAATGTTGTGGAAACCATTCCAAGGAAATTCTCTATGTTTCGATGCCATGGTTACAATAATATAAGTATTACTATGCAAAAAAGATATTTAATTATATTACTTCCAGCATTGACCCAAATTCTGCGGAAGTATTTATCGTCACGTAACACTTTTTCCTCAAGACAATATCGTCGAAATTTGAAACGTCCATCCAATCAGATAAAAATAAAATCTTTCAACATTTAAAAATCAATTTTTCATTTAACGATTCCCTTGACGATTTCATGAATAATTTCCGATTTCATCACCTAAAAGCCGTCAGAATCGGATATAAATATATATTAAGTTAATGGCCAATTCTATGAGGTGTCCTTTACGTTTACTAAATGGGCACAGTTGGCAACGCATTTCAATGCATGCTGAGAAATTGAAAGTCACCCAGTTTAGGCAAAGCTTTCCCTCCATCTGTGCTCATATTTGACTACACTTCCCACACCAAAAGGTTATTTATTTGCCCCAAATGAAATTTTATTTACTAAGGGAGAAATCTTCTTGCTAACAGGCAGATTAGCTTCGTCATAAATCTAATAAATTACTCGGTTACTAGGCTATTGCCAGCCTATAAACCTTGAATTGCTTTCGCGAAAAAAGCGCTTTTGCGACAACTAAATAATTTACAACTGACTTTGTGAAGTCAATTTCTGTTTGACCTTAAATAAATCTTTTTCGTTACGTAAGGTCCAGGCCTCCAGGGGTGGTTCGTCTCACTCAGAGAAAGCTCAAGGAAAATAGTAAACCTAGTGATTTTTTTATGACGGTTTCGAGAATACTTCTTTTATTTTCATTCAAGGTAACTGATCGTTTTATGAAGGATTTTTCGCGTTCCGAATTTGCGAGGTTTATTCTGCTCGACTTTCTAAATGGACAGTAAATCTTTAAATAAATCTTTGTTTGAAGGATTTTAAAATGTCAAAATATATTTAAGTCACTCGAGAAAATAAAATGTTACGTCTCAACCATTGTTGAACACAATACCTTTTGAAGTAAAAATTATTGAACTGATCTCCTTCGATTTTATTTTTATTTTAAATAATTTTTCCGTTTAGCATTATTTTATTTGAAATTAAAATGTTAGAAATTTAAAGCTGTTATTTTGTGGGTGGACATATAACTTTAATATTGACTATTTCTTTTTGAGTTTAGATCTAACTGAAAAACTTTAATTAATTAATTTTTGTGATAATTCGTAATGATTCTAGATTAAAAATTAAACTGATTATTATTCTCAAATTTGAAATTGGTTTACTTCAAACCGATTACGATCAAAAAAATATTTACACTGCCGTCAAATTTCGATATTTTCGAACAATCAAGATAAATCTGGACATAATTAACATTTTTAAAGTGAGCTCAAACATTATTGAAATTTTTGCCAGGTTATTAAAACTAGTTAGAAAATAGGATACAATCTAGGGAACAAAATTATCTTAACTATTTAGAAAAATACTTTGGAGACTAGGTTTTAAAATGAGTAAAAAACACTTTCATAAATATTAATTATTTCAGAGTTATTCCAATTTTTCGAGATCTTCTTAACGCTCATATTGTAAGAATTAAGGCATTTTAGCAAGAATTTAAAAAATAGGAGTGTCAAAAATTTCTGCCAGTACTGTACATTTCAACGTATTGTAGTAACATAATTTTCATATTCAAACGATTCTAATGTTAAATTTTGTACTTCTTATTCGAAAAATTTGATAGATTAAAAAAAGTCGGTTTTGATAGTATATTTATGTAATTTAAATTTTTAATGTTTCAAATATAGAATTGTTTACTACTTCAGACTTCGATTTGCAGAATTTTGCATTTTTATCCTCTAAAATAAATCGTGACGACTGAGAAATCCCGAAAAATAAGATTGCCGACACTGAAATTCAAATATAGGAAAAGTCCCAAATAATAAAATTCCTGAATTCCCGACAGTTTATTATATTACCGAATTAAAAAATTCCGAATAATGAAATTCTCCGACAGAAAATTGCTAAATATAAATTGCTAAAAATAAGTAAATCAAATATTTTCGAGAAAAAAATATATTTCTAATGTTTAAAGTTCCTAAAATATTATTTGAATTAAAAAAAACCGTAACTGGAAAAAAAAAATATTTCTCGATAACTTTGTTGTTCAATAATTGTTATTTTAAATTCAAACAATAATTTTAGGAACTTAAAGAATTTAAATTAATTTTTTTATACAAATATTTCATTTTTGCATTTTTAATGAATAATATTTAAAAAAGCGTTGGATTATGTACATTTGAAATTTTTCTGGCTTAAATATTTTATAATTCGGCAATTTTCTTTCGGGAATTTTATTATTTGAGAATTTTTAACTTTGGCAATATTATAATCTGTTAAATCAAAAAAAAGTAACAGGTTCCACACAATAAACCAATAATTCCGTTCAAATTTGAATCTTTACAAATTGTAATTTTCCCCATTTAGAACACTAATACGTTGCACTTCGTTGCAGACGTTGCATTTTATATAAAATACTTCTGTTAATATAGACATTTTTTGAATTTCAAATGTCACAATTTGAAATCGTACAATTTTTCAAAGTTTTGGTTTTTGGTCCAATTTTTAGGCATTTTGAATTAAAATAGCAGTTTTTAAAAATTACTAAAACTTTCATTTTTAATTCAATGTTCTCAAAATTCCAAACTGTAACTATTTAATTATTATTAATAAAACAGGATTTCTTTCTAACCGTTTATGCATTACTGATGATATTTAAAATAAAAAACAAATTTTTTTATGAACGGTTTAATTTTAATAAAATATGGCTTATTCTTTCGAAGAAAACATTCTCTATAACTCTACTGTTTCCGATTACATGAGTAAAATTTGTTATGATTGGAATCGTTAAATTAATGCTTTAAAAATCAATTTTGTTTGAAACAAACAATTGTATTTAGAGATTATGCATTTTTTTTCATAATTAAAACATCAGAGTTATAAGGAATGTTTTCTCGGAAAAAAATAAACCATGATTGATTTAAATCTTTTTTTTTCAATTGGTAAGAAGTCAAAATTAAGAAAAAAAATTAAATCACAAATAATTCTGAAAATAATTCTAAGAATCATAGAAAACTTTTTTCCACAGACCTGATTTCTAGAACGACAAATTCTCAATAAATCTAATTTCGAAGTAAGAAACAAAATAATCGCCCAATTAACGTTGTAGTCTAAAAGTAGCGTGACACAGAATTCAAAAATACAGCAAAATTGATAATAAAAAGATAAAAGTAAAATCTCCGGTTTTTAAAATAGTTTCTTATTCCCAGAAATAATGTTACATTATACTAAAGCCTCTCGAATCTGAGTATTAGGCGACACCCTTAACAAACTTGTTCGAAGTGTGAGCGATGTATCAAGACTTATCAAGATTGATCACGCAATTACGTGTACCCATGAAAAAAAAATAAAAATAAATAATAAAAAAAGGAAAACCGACATCGGTTTTGAAAGTGATCAGTAAAAGATCTGTATCAGACGCAAGCAAGACACGATATTGGTCTCCTCTTTTGAAATTTGTATACGATGTTTTCAGTCAGTAAATCATCGTCGCAATCGTATTATATTGGATTTGGGCGTTTATATTTAAATTTGAAAGTCCGGCTGTTTTTGGGTAAATCAGCTTGAAATCCGATGAATCCTCTTTTTCCTTTTGATGCAGCGCCTCCTCTTTTGGCGGAAACACTATGCAGCCAGGTGACAACAAGAGGGATAGGAAAAATGCCTCTCCTTCTTTGGAATCAAAGTCAAACTGTGAACTGCCCTTTATGATTTTTTGTTTTGGGCGTAGTAGACGTCCCGCTGCTTTTCGGGGCAAACTGACCAGCAACAACAACAGGGAACGTGTCAAAATAGGTATATAGGCCTAGTCTATAATGTATTGAAGGAGGCGCGTTCCTAGATCTGGGATGCTGCAGACTTGCAAAGTAACCTTATATTACTGAACTGACATAAAGGTTTCGGACCTTCCCTAACGATCCTTTTCAGTGGAATGTCGATCTCTACCTGCTTATGGTTATAGCTATCGCCCTATTCTATCCTATATAGATAGGACTATAGGTATAGGTATATATATATACAGGTATACTGAATGTATCCGTTATAATTAAATTTTCTTTGGGTCAGTATAGCTAAAACTCAACGAATATAAAATGCATTTAGGCAAAACGAGAATATGGAGCAAAAAGAATGATTAGAAAGTTGAGGTCTTCATTGAAAACTAATTTTTAATTAACTAGTCAGTATAGCGGTAGCTGACAATATAGAATAGGTATTTAAAAAAATTCGGATCTTTCAGGTCACTTTTACTTACAGGTCTTAATTATCGGCAGACCAATTCCATTTGGAATCAAGAGAAATTTCAAGAAAAGTCTGGGTCATGGTGTCAGAATGATTTCGTATTTGGATATATCATTCTATGTTGAAAATAAAGGAAAGCCTTTCTCAGTATTGTCAATTTCTGTTTTTGGGTATGTTACAATCGTCAGAGTATAAACTGTGAATTCTCAAAAATCGATTTTTATAGATTTGTTTTTGTTTTTTAGCAATTGCTGATAATACTAAAATTATCTCGTAAATTTGTTCTATTATACTACTGCTTGATATTTAAAAAAAAGTTGTGGAAATACGTTTGGATAGATTTTTATACACTTATAAATTTTCTTAAAGAAATCTCTCTTGCTATTTTTTGATATTTTATAGCGTTTGCTACAAAAAATGCAAAAATACATTTAATGAACAAAATTTTTTCGCAGTCTCGAAAATGGTTAAGTACCATAAAACTGATAGGATAACTTACTTATATACTCTCTAAATTTTAATTAGTGAAAATCCATCAAATTAAATCAGCACTAAGGACTTGAATTGATAAATCAGTTTTTTTTTAATTTTTCTGATTGAAATAGTAAAATAAAGTGTAATCATGACGAGCGCTGTTTTTTCAATGTGAATTTTTAACATTTGAAGTAAAACAATCTTTCTACTCCCTTCGAATGTGGCTTTTAAGAATTTTCATTTTTACTCTTAATTTATAATTGATCATTTTTAATCTTAAAAATGTTTAAATACCGTTTTAACGACTTGAGCAATTAAAAATTAAATGTGTTCGAAATTCAAGAATTTTGATAGTAAAACGTTTAAGTCGATTAGCTGTAAATATAAATTAATTAGAGCTTAAAGTTTTTAAACTGTAATAATTAAACTTTCTTAATAATTGACGAAAAGATAAGCTAAGAATAAATCATTTCAAACCTGTTGAAAATTGAACGATTTTGAAATTTAAACGTTTTAAGTGTTTAAATGTTCGTTAATTCATAATTAGCTTCATATTTAGTATATCCGGTGAAATTGTTTAAAACTGAACCATTTCAAATGGGAAGTGCAAATAGGTAATAATTGGTTTAATATAATAGCCAATTTTTTAGATAAACAATTTATAAGGCGTCCAATTTATAAACTTTCTAACATTTAAAATATGATTTTGAACGTTTCTTTGAATATGTAGTTCAAATTAGACGGTTTAAAAATTTTTAATCTTCAATTTTTATAGTAACTGTAAGGAGAAAGAATGTCGATTTTAAGCTGTCTTCTAAATCGGAAGAGAAATTTTTGCATTACATTTTTTTTATAAGGAAGACCTTTTATCTTTATCACATTTTTTCTTAATTAAAAGGGAGGAAATTTTAGTTTCTATTTTTTCTGAGTTGGAAACAAGAATTTTTTCTTAAAAATCGAATTATTTTGTTGAAAATTTAATTATTTTGTTCAAAATGTAACTATTTTGTAAGTCTTATTTTTTGTCGAAAATTCAATTGGTTCATTGAAAATTCGTCTTTTTGTGTTAAAAATTCAACTATTATCGTGGAAAAGTAAATTTGTTGTTGAAAATTAAACGAAATGTTGCTTGGTAAAATTTTTTTTAATTCATCTTTTTTGATCGAATTCAACTGTTTTTTTATTTAAAATAAAAATATTTGTTGTTTGACTTATCTATTTACATTTTTCTTTGACTATGAATCTGTTCTTGTTGAAAACTCAGATACTTGCTCAAAAGTTGAACTTTTTTATAGAAAACACCTTTTCCTTTTGTTGAAAATAAATTTATTTAAACTGAAATTCTAATGTTTCTATTTGCGATTGAAAATGGATCTTCTTTTAGCTGAAATTTCATATTTTTTGTTAAAAAACTAATCTTCTTGTTTCAAATTTCCCCTTTTTTTAAATAATGCATCTGTTTGGTAGAAAATTATCTTTTCTGATGAAAATTCATACTTTTGGCTTGAAAATTCAACAATTTGAATGACATTTTTTTCTGGCTCGAGTAAATAATTTTTTTAATTCTATATTTGTTGTTGGAAAATTTAACGTCTGTGTTAAGAATTTCGAACCACGTTAAAAATTAATTTTTTGTTGAACATCCATAATTTTAGTTGAAAATTCATCTCCTTGGATGAAAATAAGCATATGTTGTTGACATTTCGTTTTTTTTTGTAGAAAATTATTATTTTTTTAATAAATATAACTTCTAATTTTGTTGTTCAAAATGTGTCATTTTTACTTTAAAATTCAACTGTTTATTAGAAATTTCCAGTATTTTGTTGAAAATTCGTCTTTTAGTTTGAAGCATGATTATTCATCTCTTCTGTAGAAATTTCATCTTTTTTGGTTGAAATATCAATCTATACATCTTTCAATCTTTATATGAAAACTATAAACTCTATTAACAACAAACTATTATGAATTATGAGAAAATGGCTTTGTTTATTAATTTGTTTAAAACATTATAAGCCATTTTTATTACTTCAAACTATTGTGAATTATTTTTCATTCCTGACTTGAATAAGCTCATTCTGCAGAAAAAAATTATAGTCAGGAAATTAGTTATTGCTTTAATGATTTAAGTAAATTAATAAATTGTAGTTTTTATTTTACAAACAAAGAATAAATAATTAGAGAAAAAAACTAAAAATCAGCTTGAGGTCGAAAATACCCTCAAGTAACTGGTAGTCGTTTCAGTTTCCTTAGCTGTTTGCGAAGCATTAACTTTTAAATATACGTTATGTTTTCACAAAAAACTAAAGTCAGTTTTTGTTGAAGGTAATTTTCAAGCGCGTAAAATTGAATTTTTTCGTATTAAAACAAAAGAATATACGAAAAGGTTGACATGGTAACCATAAAACAATTTGGCGGGTGAATCTTACCACGAGAGAAGGTAATTATTGTAACCTTTAAAGAATACTATGAAATGGGTTTGAAGAATATACTTTGTTTTTTCTGTATGTAGAAGAAATGTAACTTATTAACAAGTTTCACAACACTGCCTTTTTAATTTTTCAATATAATGAAAAATATTACAAAATCGCGTTCCTTTATTAACCTTTTTTTTATTTCCCCCCTATCTAGTGTTTGAATATTTAGGCAGAAAAATTTAAAATATTAAAAAATTCTATTTAGCATTATAAATACAAATTAATATAAATATTGTAAATTAATTTTATTTTTGAAGCAAACTTTTCAGTTTTCTAAGCTAAAATTTTACAAGTATTCAACATAAATTTAAATTCCTATTTATTCGTCGCAGACTTATCCGTCTTTTCTCTTTTTTTTAAACGTTTTTTTTTTGTTTTTTACTTAAATGCTAACTGTATTAATAGAAACCAATAAGAAAATTTAGCAATGTTTCGTTGAAAGCTCATTCTTTTTGGTTGAAAATTTAATTAATTGATTAAAATGTAATAATCTTATTAAGAAATCATATATTTTGTGAAAATTTAATCCTTCTTGTTGAAAATTTAAATGTATTATATAACCAGTCTTCTGTCAGGTTGAAAATCTCACTACTCTGGCAGAAAATTAAACTATTTGGTTAGAAAACTGGTTTTTTTAATTCAACTGCTTTGTAGAAAATTCGTATTTTAGGATAAATTCAACTGTTTCTGATATAAAATAAAAATAGCTTTTAGGTTGAAATATGTACGATTATTTTTTTCGCTCAAAATACATATTTTTTGTTCAAGTATGAACTAATACATTTTTGTTGAGAATTCAACTACTTAGCTGAAAGCTGAACTACTCTTTTATAAACACGTTTTTTTAGAGCTGGACGATACATAATTTTAGTTGAAAATTCATCTCTTTGGTTGAAATATAACTATTTTGTTTAAAATTTGGTATTTTTTGGTTAAAAATTAATTGATTTTACTGAAAATTTAATTATTTCAGGTGTAAATTCATCAAATTATTGTAATTGGAAGTTTATCTCCTTATATACAATGGTAGTTAAAAATTGGTCTTCTTTGTTAGAAAATTATTTTCTTGCCAGAAAATTCCTTTCTTTTTAAATTCACATTTTTGGGTCTAAAATTCGACTGTTCTGCATAAAATTTGTTTTTCGTGGTCGTAAATTCAAAATTTTTATTTACATTTTTTTTATTTTTTGACTGAAAAATCCGTTTTGATTGAAACTTCAACAATTTTCTTCAATCTTGGTCTTTTTGGTTAAAAAATTCTTCTCTTTCGGTAGAAATTTAATTTTTATAGTTTGAAATACATATTTTTGTTTTCTCGATCATTTTTAAGGCGTAAAGAATGTTACTAACATTAATTAGTAATTATTAACTATATTCCACCCACGGATCCAGACATTTAAAACAGTACAAATGGTTACTTATTATTCAGTAAAAAAATTAATTCATATATCTATTTAATTCAGTCACTGATTAAAATTGCGATCAATTAAAAATTTTTTTAATTTAATTTTTTTAATTAGTTCTTTTTATTGAATTCAATTGTTTTTGAATAAAAATTAAAATCTTTGTTGGTTTAAAAATATACTATTACATTTTTTGTTGATATTTCATCTTTTTTTAAATTAAAATGAATCTTCTTTCTTGACAATGATGTTTTGGGTTGAAAACCCAACTATTTGGTTCAAAATGTGTGCAATATTTTTACATGCAATATTTAGAATTTAAATGATCTAAAATAAGATTTAGTTTTGTAGTTAAATTTTTAAACCTATCGGATTTGTAGAGCCATCTTTTAATTATTATATAAGATCCTAAACAAATTCATATACTTACACTAATTTTAAGAAATTAGTAGTTTTTAACGATTTAATTAATAAATGTTTCTACTAATTCAATTAGTATTTTTCTACTCATCTGCAGAGGCTCACTTTTCTCTAATTGAAATAGATCAATTTCACTAACAATCAGTGAAATTTCTTTAACTTATGGATTTAGATAGGACTGTGTATTGGGGGAAAAAGAGTTGTTTTAATTTAAATGATTTTAAATAAAAATTAAATAACAGCAATTAACATAATGTACTTTTAATCATAGATATTATAATTACCAATAGGTTCAGTAAGAACCGCAATGATGAAACACAGGATACCAAGTACGTTGCTCGTCCTCATTTTTATAAAATAAAAGAAATGCACTTAAGCAGAATTTCAATAACAGCAGTGTAACTAATTAATATTCTTCAATGTGTTACAACATATGTTACACTGATTGCTATTTTATTCGTTCTTCTAAATTATTTTTGTCTCACACACTGATGTCGCAAATATTACTTGCTACATATACAATATTATTCATATTATTAAATTATTTATAATTAATTAAAATATAGATATAATATGTAACATAATTGGACCATTACACCGAAAAATCTAATATCGTCCAATGAAATTCTTTATGTCTGGTCAATATCAATTAACAACAGCAAAGAGCATAATTATAGTGATTACACAATGTTTGATCGTTCTCTTCTTAAAAATTCGATAAGATTTTATCCTTCAAGAAAAAAAATGATATTTCCATGACGTAGTATGCCATTTATTATTAGGAAAAATAGGGAAATTGAAAATGCATGCATAATGATTAATCACAAATTAAATAATAAACCGTTTATTTATCAAAGTAATTTGACTATATATTTCACTAGACAAAATAACACCAACCTTCTTTTATACTAATTGTAGATAGTTTCTTTGTAGCATTTTAATTCGCCTGAAAATAAAATTTATCATCCGCCAAATAAAGTAGCGTGTGGAATGTTCGTAAAATAATCTCACAGAAAAGGTACTCTCAAAAAATAGCGGCTTGTGTATAAAAATATACACATTTATTTTAAACTTACAAACAACTATTTGCTTTTTAATATTCATAAAATACTAATATTAATACAGAAATTATTTTAAACCATATGAATAAATGGGTCATTTAATTTCGACATTTATCAAAAAAGCAGTAAAATTCTCTCTGAATGAGTTACTAAGGATAATTTGATGTTTTTTAAAGATAAATGGGCAATTAAAGCACTATCAAAGTATGTAATGATTTAATGATTTAATGATGGAGTAAGTGAATGATTTAATAATTTAATAAAATTTATTAGAAACCTTCGTAAGGACGTTAAGTAATAAATGTTCCAAAAAACTCAGCAAATTTATGATGTTATTCTTTACGTTTTTTATGATGTAATTTTTCCTTCTTCTTTGTTGAAGAAATTTCCCCCGTTTCTCGTTTTTTTTTAATGAGCAACGTTGTAATTGAACGCAATAATAAGAAAATCCAAGTACTTTTCATTAAAAGTTAATTATTTTTTATTAAAAATTTTATTAAAAATTAATTCAGAAATTTTCTCTTTTGTTTACAACTTCTACTATTTGATTTAAAATGACATTATTTTTAAAAATTAAACTGAAAATACTTATTTTATTTTGTCAATTTTTTATTCCATTTAATTTATTAAAAAGTTACCGTTTTGGTCTCAAAACCAACTATTTTGTTGAAAATTCATATTTTTTTATAAACAGTTCGTCCATTTGAAATTAATAATTCATATTTTGGTAGAAAGGTTATCTTTTTTGTTTGAAAAATAATTCTGATTTATTGATAAGGCTACTGCATATTATACTAAAAAAACTGGATACTAGTGGTTAGTATCTGGATACTAATTCGTAATATGCACATCTGTGGTTTAACTATTATTTATACGAGATGTGTTCAAAAAATAAGGTGACTTTATGGTTTTCTAAAAAAAGATTAATTTATTCCTCAATATTTATGTTGTCCCCTTCAAAGTAATCCCCTTCAGATATAATACATTCGTGCCAACGCTTTTTCCAATCATCGAAGCACTTCTGATAATCATTTTGTGGTATAGCCTTGAGTTCTTTCAGCGATGCAGTTTTTATCTCCTCAATCGTTGAAAATCGATGTCCTTTCATGGGTCTCTTCAGTTTTGGGAAAAGAAAAAAGTCACTGGGGGCCAAATCCGGTGAATATGGAGACTGAGGCATGACTGTGGTGCTGTTTTTGGTAAGAAAATCTTTCACAAGCAACGATGAATGAGCAAGTGCATTATCGCGATGCAAAAACCTCGAATTGTTTTTCCAAAGTTCCGGACGTTTTTTGCGTATCGCCTCTCGCAAACGGCGTATAACTTGAAGGTAATACTCTTTATTGACCATGCGACCTAGTGATAAGAATTCCTGATGCTCTACGCCACGGTAATCAAAGAAGACAGTGAGCAAAATCTTCACATTTGACCGAACTTGACGTGCTTTTTTCGGTCTTGAAGACTCAGGATGCTTCCACTGAGACAATTGGGCTTTAGTTTCGACGTCATAACCATATACCCACGATTCATCCCCAGTTATAACCCTTTTGAGAAAATAAGGATCATTATTGACTTCATTCAACATCTCCTGAGCGATGGCCATGCGATGGATCTTTTGATCAAAATTAAGCAGTTTTGGAACAAATTTCGCTGACACACGTCTCATGCCCAAAACGTCCGAAAAGATAGCATGGCATGAGCCAACCGATATGCCAACATCTTCAGCAACTTCTCTGATGGTAATTCGGCGATTTTTCAACACCATTTCTTCCACTGCGTCTTCGACATCCTCTCGGCCTTCTTGGAACAGCTTGTACCACTTATACACATTTTTCATACTCAGAGTAGACTCACCTTATGCAACTGTCAACATTTCAAGATTTTTAGAGCACTGGATTCCATTTTTCACACAAAATTTAATGCAAACTCTTTGCTCCTTTTTTTTCGAAAGAAGAAAATCGCCGAGCACACCAAACCCTTCTAACCTTTTACGCCCAAAAAAATAACGCGAGCTATATAGTCAAAATTGTGAACATATGATCGTGACGAGTGTACCAACACAATAAAACAAAAAAAATTTAAACTTGAATGTACGTAGCCCGCGAAAATTGAAAAGTCACCTTACTTTTTGAACACACCTCGTATATTAAGTCTTTAATGACCAAGATACTTAATCTGAATATCTGAGATACTCACTCTACATATCTAAGATACTTATTGTATATATCTGAGATATTTATTTAAAATATATCTGTGGTATTAAACGGAGAAACCTATAATTTGAAAGTGGTAAGATCTTGAATATTACTATTCAGTATCCGAAATGTTAAATTTAAACATTCCAGATATTACATACTTTGGATTATCTTACATGGTACTATCTAATGTATATAATTTTAAGGATAGTAATATATATATATATATATATATATGTATGTATGTATATATATATATATATATATATATATTGTTTTTATTGCTTGTAGGAGTCATCCATTGACGCCATAATCTTTCAGGACTTCCAAAGTTTACTTATATCCATCTTGTCAAAAGCTTTTTCTATAGGTCAAAAAAGGCATAGAAAACTTTTTTCCTACTCTCAAACTTTTTTTAATGATCTGTCTTAAGCTAAATTTTTGATCCGTATATGGTATTCCTGGCATAAATCATCTTTGAGGTATAAACTTGCCACTTTCCCAACTGAGTTTTCTGACGCATCGTGTTCTACATTGCAGTTGTCGTGCCCTATAACTTCATCTCCCTATAATTCCCTAAAATGTCTCTCAAAGATTCCGCCTGTATCATATAGCATTTCAAGTTTGTTATTTCTCATGCTGTCAAACTCTGTACTTTTATTTCCTTTCGCTGTAAAATAAAATCATATTTAGTCCAAGATTGTCACCTTCAAGAAATGCAAGAACAAACTAAATCTGCATTATCTTTGTTTCAGCTTAAAGTACATAAGATTCCTTCAGCTGTAGCTGAATATTTACATTCCTTGATTAATTTAGGAAATACCACCCTATTTCCATTCTTTTTGTGATCTTCGTGAGCCGAGACAATTTTCTGGCTCTGAACGGAAGTTACTTTAGCATTAATAATTGTTCCTCCTATCATGAAATTGTAGAACATATTGAACAAAGGATCGTTATCCGGTATTGGCACAGTCACGTTGGCAATCGCGCCATCTATGCGTACTTTAACTCTATCAAAGGCATTTGGATGACCCGTTCTAGGCGCAACTAATGGACTCAAATGTAAATTCATGATTACTCCAATTATGTAATGGTAATTCGCATCTGTTGCCACTCGGTAAACGGCAAATCGTAAGGGGTGGATTCGACCTGGGTGCACTGAACTTTCAAAATGAACATGAAGTTGAATTGCATAATGATAAATTGCTTCTGTCCTATGTGAATAAGCTAATTATGCACAAGAAATTAAACAGACAATTATTTATTGTTTTAATTATTAAAGTAAGATCATAAATCTTAGTTTTTTGGGTATGTGAATTAATTTCGAAGGAATTTTGTGTGAAATTGTGGGTTCATTCAAAACAGAAGTGGTTACTAGTTGATTATTCAAAGTATTGTCCATTGCTAGCCACTGCTTTCTCCCATCTTTCTGGCAGCATATGAATACCACATCGAAAAAACGACTTGTCTTTTAAAGCTATCTACGAATCGACCCATTTTTTGGCATCTTCATAAGAAGTGACTCGTTGCTCAGACAGACCATGATTCATGGATCGGAAGAGGTAGTAATCAGACGGCGCGATGTCTGGAGAATACTGTAATCACTGTAAAAACTAGAAATCACTTTTTTGTATTCTGGGATCCCGCCAGTTGTCTCATTTCAGTACCATTTGAGGCTATTTTTTCTGAGTCTTATTGTAATACCTGAGACTAGCCCTGAAATAATACTTTATTTTTACAGTGATATTCGGTTTTGGTGTTGATATTGATTGTTGGCCGGGCTTCTTCGAATCGAAATAGAAAAGTCAAAATTTGCACAAATGCTACTATAGTACAAGTAACGCCATCTCTTAGAAATCTCTAAAAAAGAATGCACACTCCCAATATTTTAGAAACAAAGAATGAAAAATTAGAAAAATAAACTGAAAATCAGTCAGAAAAGAGGTTTGCAGTATAAAGGCCGTAGCCAGGGGAGAGGATCCTGGGGGTTTTGACCCCCTTGCATCCGAAGTTATACGTTATGTTACCCGAAGAATATACGGGATATTTGCACAAAAAACTGAAGTCAGTATTTGGTGCAGGTAATTTGCGAGCAGGTAAAACTGAATTTTTTAAAATGAAATAAAGGAAAATACAACAAAGTTTACATGGTAATCATAGCATACGTGACATAAATCATAAACCAGTTTCACAATACTGCCTTTTTAATATTTCAATAAAGTAAAAATATTACGCTACCGCGTTTTTTTATTCAATTTTTTCTGTTTTTTACCTATCTATCGTTGTAAAGTTTCATGAGACTTTGGAAACTTTTCAATGTTTCAAATATTTAAGCAGAAAAATTTAAAATATTTAAAAAATTTATATTTTTTATTATAAATATACTTTATTGTATAATATATAATAATATAATGTACTTTTAATCATATATTATCATAAGAACCAATAGATTTAGAAAAAGCTGCTGTAATGAAACACAGAATACCAAGCAGGGTCCTCATCCTCATTTTCATGAAATAATTAACGCACTCACGCAGAATTTGGATAAGAAAAATGTCACTGAGAAATATTCCACGTTCTTTTAAATTAGTAAATTTTGACATACTGAAGTCCAAAAAATATGTGAGATACATGATAAAATTTTATGGGGGTTTAAAATAATTATGAAAGAGAACATAATTACTGATGACACAAGGAAAGATCAGTATTTTTTGAAAAACGTAATAAGATTTTATCTTAAGATCAAAAACAAAAATTATTTTTCGCGTACATGATATGCCACTTATTATTGGGAAGAATCAGAAAATTTAAAAGGTATACAAAATGATGAACGTTTTATTTAATAAAAGAAGATTATATTTCACTACACAGAAAAATTCATCATTTTTACCCTATAGTGTTAAATAATTTCTTTGCAGCATTTTAATCCTTGTAAAAATAAAATTAATCGTGTTTCCATTTTTCTCTTCTCGGCTTTTTTTAAATAGTACCTCCTTTTTTATATTTGTTTAAAAAATTAATAGAAACAGATAAGAAAAAAATTCCACAGTTTTATTGAACATGTTTTCCTATCTTGATTAAAAAATGTTGTTTAATTGAAAATTTATCTTTTTGGTTAAATATGCAACTAATTGCTTGAAAGTAAATCGGTTTTGATTAAAATATCAACTATTTTGTAAAAAAATCTGCCTTTTTTGGTTGAATTCAACTGTTTTTTATTAAAAATGATGAATCTTTTTGGTTGAAGTAATATCTAATACATTTTTCGTTGAAAATTTATTTTCATTGGTTGAAAGTTCCACTAGCTGGTTGAAAGTTAAACTTATGTGTTAACAATTTTGTTGTTGTTTAAAAATGGATCATTTTGGTTCAAAGTTGAACTATTTTGTTGAAAATGCATTTTCTTGGCTGAAAATTAATTTTCTCAGTTAAACATTCATCTATTCGGACTGAAAATTCGTCCTTTTGGATTAAATGCTCATATTTTCTGTTGAAAACTCCAATGTATTGTAAAAATGTCTAGTATTTGGTTAAAAAAGCAACTGCTTTTTCTTAAAGTATTATCTTTTTTGTTTCAAAATGCTTTTCTATTTTTGGATAATTTTTTTCTTTTTTTAATTGAAAATCCAACTATTTAGTTAAAAATGTGCTTTAATTAAGATTCCTTCTGTTTGGTAGAAAATTAATTATACTGGCTACATATTAATCTTTATGCTTAAAAATACAAAAATCTAGTGAACAGTTTTTTCTCTTATGACTGAAATATCTATCTTAATTAAGATTTTACTCATTTTGTAAATTCGTCTTTATTAGTCGAATTCAACTGTCTTTTATTAAAAATTAAAATATTTTTTGATTGAAATATCAAGTACTATTATAGTTTTCGTTACAGTTAATTTCTTTACTGAAAATTCATCTATTTGGTTAAAAATGAACTATTTTTTAAAATTAATTTTTTAAACTGACAATGTAACTAATGTAATGTCACATTCCATCATTAAAGTTGAAAATTCATCTATTAAACTTGATATTTCATGTATTATGTTACAAAATTGATGTATTTTGTTTAAAACTCTTCGTTTTTTAAATTCATCTTTTTTATAGAAAAATGCATTATTAGAGTTGAAGTCTCATCATTTCAGTGAAAAACTCACCTGTTAACTTCGTTGAAAGTTAAACGCTTTTTTTCTTAATTAATTTTTTTTCAAGATTCATAATTTCAATTGAAAATCCATCTTTTATATTAAAATATTAGTTATTTTCTTCAAAATTAATATTTTTGTTGTGGTTAAAAATTAATTTTTGTAAATAATATATACACCGGAAAAAACCTGGAATTGTCAGGTAAATTTTTTCAAGATTTGTGTAAAAAACATGAAAATTGAATTCTTCTTTAGCAAGATCTTTAAAAAAAATTACGCTTTTTTGATTCTCGTAGTTGCTCAATTTTAATATAAAATAAAAGATTAAACTATGCTATAGTATTGACTTTTTTCTGAAAATGAAGGTGATTCAACTTTAAGAAACACTAATCCAAGTTTAATTCAAAAGAACTCAATTTAGGTACATAGACTTAACAAATAATTAGTTTTAAGCTGGAATTCAACGTAAAACAAAGTCCAAGTTGACATATTAGTGATAAGAAAGCCACGTGGATTTCCAGAAATAAAGAAACATTTTTGTTATCATTTTTACAGTATACTTTTTATTTTTCTCCATAAAATATCATCAAAATGAAATATGAAAGATAATAATTTATGCTCTTTTACAAGTTTCCCTTTTACAATAAAAATATAGAAAAAGATTATAAAAGTAAATATTCTAGAACCGTTTAGACTTTAGAATGTAATATTGCCGAAAATTCTAAGCTGTTAAATAATTTGAGAAATTAAAACTATGGTTGGGACCGAGCTGGGCCTGGTCTAGATTTGACAAAAACTTTTGGTATATTTAAATAAACTGGGCCACCTTAGTACCTACAATCTACATTCATTTCATTACTTTCATGGATACTCTTAAGATGAGTTATCGCTTACTTCGGCATAAATAATTTTTCCTCTCAATTTGGGTTTGTAGAAGACATCAAGAAGAGGATCGTTGGCCGCTATTGGTACAGTCACGTTGGCAATTTCGCCATCTATCCGTACTTTAACTCTATCAAAGATATCCGGATGGCCAGCTCTAGGAGCCACTAATGGACACAAATGGAACATATATATTAGTCCAATTATGTAGCGATAATCTTCATCTGTTGCCACACGATAAAGGTTTACTGCCAAGGAGTAAATTTGACCGGGATTTGCCCAGTTTTCGATATGATGAACATGAAGTTGAATTGGATGAGGATGAATTGCATTGCCTTTGTGTGGATAACCTAATTCTGCAAAAAGAAATGATAGGCAGAAACTTAATTATTGTTTTTATTTTGAAAGTAAATTAATAAATAATTAATTAATAAACAAACAAAAAATAAAATATTAGAGAAAAAACTGGAAATAAATCAGAGAAGAGATCAGAAAAAACCTTCAAGTAAGTGGTTTTTTTATTAGGCTTCTCTATTTGTCACCTATTCCATTTTTTATAATGTTTGAAGTATTATACAATATATGACGTCCTATATAAATTCATATATTTTCACTATTGTTAAGAAATTAGCGATTTTCAACTGACGAATTAGTAAATATCTCGACTAATAGAATTAGCGATTTTCTACTAACCTTCAGTATCTCACTTTTGTCCGAAAAAAGAGGAAAGGGATTTTACGAATCCTTACTTGGGGGGGGGGGGGGGGCAATGCATTTCTTATGAAAGTTTCCTCTTTCTCCTAATTAAAAAAAAGTATTCTGATTGAAATCGAAGAGTTAAAGCTGTTTTGAAATTTGGTATAGAAACCTTTCGTGAAATCCAGCAAAATGTTTGAAAATCTTTGCGATCCTTTGAAATTCTCTGAACTATTTTGAAAATTCTAGCAATACCTAAAAATGCTTTAAATAATGTTAAGAAACTTCGAAATACTTTGCATTTGATGGATATTATTTATTTCTTAAAAACCCTGGAAATATTTTGAAAGTCCTTGAGATTTTATGGAATCCGTAAAACGCTTTAGAAATCTCATTAAATTCCATAAAAATGTTGTAATTCTTCTGAATACTTTTGTAGTCCTTAGAAATAGGTTTAAATTCATTGAAATTCGCTCAAATACTTTAAAATCTCCGGAAATTCTTTCAAATGAGTCAAAATATAATTTAAAGTACAAATAATTGATATATTCTCCAGAATATTTCAGTATAGGTCATAATAGTTTTTTTCCTTCTAAATTATTTGTTTCTCAAAAAGTCAAGTAGCAAATGTACTTAAGATATATGATAAGACTTTTTTATTACATTTTGGAGTGTTATGACTAGAGATGGGACAAGCAGTACTTCGGCTACTTCTTGCCCTCCGGCAGGCTCCTCCTGCTTGCCGGACCCGAGTTTTAAACTTCGGCTCCTGCTCCCTCCGGCCGCCGGAGGAAGCAGTAGGCAGTAACTTCGGCCAGCATTCTACTGCGTTTTTTCTCCTACTGCAAACTTCGGCGTCAAGTACCTGAAGCACTGAACCCTTTTTTTTCTGCGTCTTCTGACTTTTTTTTTTCGAACGCTTTATTTAATTTTCCTATTGCGTTCAGAAAATCAGAATTCAATGTCAGCAATTCAATATTGAGAAAATGAGAATTTAAAAAATTTCTAATTATGAAATTATATTGACTTTTAATTTTCGAGGTGATTCATAAATGAAATATAAATTATATATTTTATTTAGTTAATAAAATAACATACGAAATATGTGTGTAGTGGATAAAATCTTTTATTTTCTAAATAATTATCTCAATGTTTTCCTCAAAAATTTTTAGTAATAAATAGTAGCGAATTAAGATTCACATATAACTCACAGGTGTATCTTTCTCTATATGTACTGTGCTAAACAGTACTGTTGATGAAAATCGGATCATATCTTCAATGCCAGTTGAGAGTTCTTGTAATTTCGCATGCGCATTAAGATTTATTTAATTAATGGAAATATTAACCGATTTTCATCCACTTTTTTCATTTCCTTAAAATTATATCAGGAAAATGATTCAGCTAATTAGAAGTCAATTCAGCAATTTCTTAAAGATTTGGCTTATTTAAACAGCCTTAAATCTATGACAGGGAAACGGTTATTATGAGTTAATTAATATTAATTGTGATTAATTAATGATTAATTAATATCTAATTAAGTAAAATAATAGATTTTTTATTATTATAATAATATGATAGCATTTTGTAAAGAATTATTAATTAATTATTTATTTGCAACTTAAATTGAAAACGTTAAGCGAATTGGCGAAACATGAAGACATTTTAACGCTTAAAAAGTATTTCCATATCCGACAGAGACATATGTAAATCCTTTTTAAAATCCGCTTTAGAAAATTCAGCTACGTCCTCTTTTTCAACATTATCCGAGTGCGAATATCATGAAATATGAAAGTGGGAAAATTAGAACATTTATATATTTAATTTAAAATATATCATATTTCTGCAGCGAATATAATTTCTCTTTATTGAATTAAGAATTGTTAGGGAGATACGTCATTTAAGCGAAATTAAAATAAATATAACTTAATAAAAGAATTATTTATTTCAATAAAATGTAAAAAATAATTGTACTTTCTTCATAAAATGTAATAATTTATATTTTTTTAGTACTAAAATTTTTGATACATTAATTATTAAAACAAGTAATCATTGTTTATTTCAAAATTTCTAAACAATGAGCCAGAGATGTTCACTTTTTCTCAAAATGGTATACGATGCTACTTTTTATTGAATAACAGTAAAATTTTGGTACATTTCTTCTAAGTTTGAACAAATTTCTATTTATTTAAACAATTTATACTTACTCAATCAATTTTTTCCAATAACTTAAAAAAATAAAATAGAATTCAATTATTTTTCTGATTTTATAGTATATGGAAAGAATATTTTAACCAGCTTAAAATGTTTAAAAAAATGCAATTTGTTTGAACAATTATTTTTACAAGCATGTTTTTAAAATCCCATTTTCTGAATTAAGCATAATATTTAATGCTTTCGAGGTGTAGTCAATTCTGTTCAGAATGGCCTGTCATTTTTTAAACAATTTTTATTCATCCAGGCAGATCCAGTTTCTTATAAAAAATGTGGATCAATAATACAAAACAGAACAATCGAATCGAGTATTTGGAAACTGTCTTCTATAATTTGTGAGTACTTTTATCAAGTACTGGTTTTGTTCCTCATTTCTCGTTATGAAACTATCTAAGTCCAAAATTTCAAATATTGAAGTTACAAGAAGAGTAGCGTTTGCCATATATTTAGGTGAATTTCGTACATTTTTTGTGGTTTGTTAATTAGTTTCTTTTTGTATTGGATATTACAATTTTTAAATTAAAGAAAACATTCAAATAAAAATGAAAATAACAATCTTCGAAACAAATTTTAATTAACAGCTAAGATATCGAAAGTTAGAGCAATTTATTTAATAAAATTTGTTCTCATTTGTGCCGTAAACGGTTTTTTGAAAAATAAAAAATTACGGGCTCAATTGTTGAAAAAAGTTTTGTTTTTTTCTAGATCTGCAACTTCTTACTATAGCAAAAAGAAAGGTTGTGCTAGGCGGCTCAAAGTATACACATTTTCGTGCAGGAAATAAAAATTATAAAAACCTGTCTTAAAAAAACCAAAATCCAAAAAATTTTATTATTTTTAAAAATGTGGAAAAACTA
>NC_046662.1:65651957-65659214 GCF_010883055.1 Belonocnema kinseyi | reverse complement strand
CGTAAGCTAAATATTTGATCCGTACATGACCTTCCTGGCATAAACCCACTTTGGACTTCCCAAATCTTTGTTTCTGTCATTTTCATTACCCTACGAATAAGTGTTTTTGAATATATTTTGCTTACAGTGCTTAATAAGCTAATCCCTCTGTAATTATTGCACTCGCTTTTATCTCCCTTTCTCTTGTATATTGGTACGATAATCGCTTCTTTCCAATCGTCTGGGACGTCTCCCATCTCGAAACATAAATTTATCAATTCGCAAACTCTATGTGGTATGTACTCGCCACCGTGTTTAAGCATTTCAGGGTTAATACCGTCTTCCCCGGCAGCCTTACCGTTTTTCAAGTTCTTAATTATATCCCTAACCTCAGTGACACAGACTTTTTCAATTGAGTTTTCCAACGCATCGTGATCAACATCGCATTTGTGGTGTCCTATAGCTTCATCTCCGAATTGTCTCCTAAAATAGTCTCTGAAAGCCTCTAGTATTCCATCTGCATCATATACCATTCCCCCCTACTATTTCTCATGTTGACAATTTCTGTACTTTTGTTTCCTTTCATTTTTTTATAAAGTAGTTTCCTGCTTCAGTTCAAAACTTCCCGAGCGTGTCGTACCAACCGCACTTAAAAAAAATATAGCTGCGGATGTGAACGCGAGTCAAATGTAAATAAATAATGATTGAACAATTAATAGTTTATGAATAAAGGAAAGAATGTTAAAATTAAAAATCGCTGTATAAAAGCGAAAGTTTCCAACAATTGTGGTTTCAAGTGTAGTGTACAAGACTTTCAGAGTTGTATAAGTTGCATGTTTATTGTTTTTGTTACGAACGCGTCGAATGCCTGTCGCATGCATAGTGTTGGTAAAAGTAATTTGATATTTTCATAAACATACCACCTACCTCTTCCATGGCGAATAATTTTTTATTCCACAAGCATTTCAAAAATCCTGTCTGATTATCAATTATTTATTTGTTTAAGCGACCTGTCAAAACAAAACAATGGAGGCGGCCATATTTTTTTTTAAGTGCGGTTGGAACGACACGTTCGGAAAGTTTTGAACTATACGTAAGTGTGATTTTACACATGTGTATGTTTTTGAAAACTTAGTTAAAAAAACATAAACTCTAAATAGAGGACATAATTTATTATTTTCTTGGTAAGTTAAAAAATATGTTTTGCTTTATTTTTCTGATGAAATTTATACAAAGCAGTAAATGTAGTGGATTTTTAATAATTTATTCACGAGAGGTGACATTCTTTTAATTCTTTGGAATTATTTTGAATTTTTAAATTTCATTTAAATTCTTCTAAATTTTCCCTCTTCTACTTAATTCAACTGATTTTTTGAAATTTTTAAAGTTTTTATTTAATTTATCCTGAGAGGATCAATTGACAACATTATGACAGGATTTAAAATATTTCAAAGTATTCTTTTCAAATTCCTTGGCATTTTTATCTTTAAATAATTCGCTTTATTTTAAATTCAATAATAATTTCTATAAAAAAAAGGTCAGAGCTCCCATAGGATCAGTTCTGTCCTCAATTTCAGCTGACATTTTTATGGAGGATTTACAGAATGAAGTTTTTAAAAAAATTGATTTTAATATTGATTTTTATGGAAGATATGTTGATGGCTCATAGTACTTGCTATCGGCGAGAAAATTCGAGTCCTCTGGCTTTGACGTTGAATAAGTATGTGAAGAAAAATGGCAGGTTAATGAAAAAGGTCTCATTTTAAAGGTGCAAATGTTGTACGTTAATGAGCAGAAAAGTAATGTTCCAAAAAATTATTTGTAGCTTACAGATCTGAAAATCTGATGAAAAGTAAGGAAATTTGATAGCTTTTAAAAACAGTGAACTTTGAAGCATAGTTTTTGATAGAAAAAATAATAGGAAAAATCTGACCAAATCCATAGTGGTTCGTTTTTTGTGAATAAATATGCGAGCGCACTAGCTTCAGTTCTAATGGAGATAATGAAGTGATTTAAATTGGAAGTAGTTAGTTGAACTATCGGTAATAGTTTACAATTTGAAGGAAGTATGTGCTTCTTGTTGTCTTCGTGCAAATTTCGATATTTGAAGTCAGTTTTTCATATAGGAAAGCAAGTGCGAGAGCCCAGCGTAGTGCCATTTTTTCGGGGGTCGTCCCCTATTTTCCTCAGCCCGACCTACCCAACTTGTGCCTCCGAGCCTCACTCTGGCCTTGAAACCCTTTCCCTGTGTTGAGGAAAACCGAGGCCGATTCCCTGAAAAAACGGCACCACGCTGGGCTCTCGCACTTGATTTTCTATATAAAAAACTGACTTCAAATATCACAATTTGTACGAAGACAACAAGAAGCACATACTTCCTTCAAATTATAAATTATTACAGATAGTTCAACGAACTACCTCCAATTTAAATCACTTCATTATCTTCATTAGAACTGAAGCTAGTGCGCTCGCATATTTATTCACAAAAAACAAACAATTATTTATATTTGGCAAATTATTTGACAACATTCTGTTCAGAAATATTTAATGTACCCCCATGAATTTTTCAGATGTTGCCTATTATTTTTTCTATAAAAAACTATGCTTCAAAGTTCACTGTTTTTAAAAGCTATCAAATTTCCTTACTTTTTAATCAGATTTTCAGAAAGAAGGCTTAGGAAAAATACCTAGTTTTATCTCAAATCACTCAATTCGAAACAAAATACGAGTTGTTAAAAATTTGATTTAAGATTCCCTTAAATTATCAAATCCAATTTTTCATTTAAAAAATATTGAACTATGTAAACAAATTCTTTTTCTTAACCATTATTCTTTTGACTTTATTGGAAAACATGACCATAGCATAAATTATACAAAAATCACAAGCAAGAATCAAAATATAATCAATAGTGAAAATTATAATACATTTAACACTGCTATTCTACCCTATTTTGGGAAAATCTCAAAGATCTTGAAATCAATGTTGGTTTACATATACTATACAATATACATATATAAAGTTACATTTAAGAGCAATATCATTTTTAAATTGGAAAAAGATAGATATAAAACGCTAGACGAAAAATTTGTTATTTAAAATTTTAATCACAAAGATTGTAATGCAGCTTATATAGGACAAACACGAAGGGCACTTGAAGTTAGGAAAGATGAACATGAAAATAATTTTCACAGAAGTCCTAGATATCACTCTGTCCTTTCAAAGCATGCAATTACACATGCTGGATATGACTTCAATTCAAATGTTATTAAAATTCTTCATCACGAGAGAAATCAGAAAAAGAGAGAATTCATGAAGATGTTATTTATAAAAAAAGTAGGTAAGAAGGTAATTAATTTAAAAAGAGACTTCTCAAAATACAACAAAGTATGGAATAAAGTTATTAATTGATTCAAGTAACTTTCGCGTACTTTAAAGTAAAAGTAATTTTTGTATGAGAACAATCATTTTCTCTCTTGACATATTGATTAAGTTTTTATTAAGTTTATATACTTAATCAACACTTAATCAAGATCTTTTTAAATATTTTCTTTTCAGGTATATCAATTTTGCCTACCTTTAGATTTTACTGTAAATAATTTCTGATGAGGAAGTCTAACTAAATTCGCTTCGAAACATGTTGGTTCCCTAGTAGTTTAAAAAAGGCGGAAAAAGGAAAAAGTGAAAGGTTGGTTTTGATTGACTTTTTCTCCTTTTCTCTCCCTTTTTTTCATTTGTGTTATTTTTGTCTCTAATGAGCCAAAAATTCCGATAGTTAATAATAATATTAATAATTAATATTATTCCTAATATTCTTATAAATATTATAAGAGTTCTTTTAATTCAGTCTAAATAATTTCACCTCAACTTCTTAAAAGAAGTCTTTTTATTTAAAATGTTTTAAAAAGAATGAATTTCAACATTTTCATATCAGATTTACTACTAAAATTTTTTTTTATAAAATTTTTTACCCGTATTCTTAAAAGGAAATAATGACACGTATGTTCGTATTTCACTCTGATGTGAAGAATTTCTGAAATATCGTTCTTTTTTTATCTGTCGACCCAAAAATCGGTTCTTTTTCAAAAGGTTTCGTAAATTGTCTGAATTTTTGAGTAAAAAAATTGCACCCTAAGAAAAAGTAGTGCAATATGGTTTACTTTAAAGTGCATGCTTGATAAATAAAAATTGAGTTTTTAAATAATTTTTTGCAAAATTTTGTCCCTGACTTAAATCATCATAACTGTGGAAAAAACACATAAAAGGATAATAGGCTGCATTTAAATTATCCAACCCACACGCGAGTCGTGGGCGCGGTCACGTATAAATATTTTTATTTTACAAAATATTCAATTGTCCACTTTCAAATTTTAAGACAATATTCTAGATACTACAATAAAAAATTACAAAAGAAAAATCATATGATTTGTAGATGCCCATTTCGAAATAATACTGATTGTTAAAAAAATGGTGGCAAAAAAATTATTAAAAAACTGAACTTTTAATCATCAAACATGGACTTTAAAGTAAATCATATTGCACTATTTTTTCTTATGGTACAATTTAGTTTAAAAATTGAACAAATTACGAAACATTAAAAAAAGAACCGATTCTTTTGGGTCGACAGATAAAAAATAAAAATTTCAGAAAATCTTCATATCAAAGTGAAATAAAAAAAGTGTAATTTCTTTTCCTTTAAAGGAAAATGGATTAAAAAATTAAAGGAAAATGAATATAGAGTCAAACATAAATGCATACAAATATTTTTCCTAACTCTATTCTTCTTCTTTTTAATTTTAGCGAAAACTGATTTTCAAAACAAAGTGAAATAAAATAAATCAGTGGAATTTTGAAAAAGTACTAGTCCTGACGATAATCAGTAATGATAAATTATTTTGATGATTAAATACGAATACAATTTTAAGAGAGTACCAATAATAATTCTAGCAAACGAACATTTAATTTTCAACATTGACATAAGTAAATATTGTAAACTGTGAAAATTGTAAATTTAAATTAAATTTTCTTTTTATTAACATTTATAATGATTATTGAAAATTAAAACTCAATCTTAATTGAACTAAACTATAAAAATTTATATATTTTTTCGAAGCTAAAAAATAATTTACTTTCTTTCATTATAAGACAATTAGAGAAATTAATTATGCTGCAAAAAATATCCTTTGTTACCAATATGTCCAATACATTATAAAGAATAGGATTTATAGAATAAATAAATATCCATTAAGTTGTAGAATACAAATTTTATTTGTGAACTATACGTTTAACAAAAATTGTAATCGATTTTGACTGTTTTTTAATTTTTCGATAACAGCTTTAACAAATTGTTTTGTTAATATTATTGACCATTCATGTTACTAACGACTTGCATTTAAAAACAGTTTAATTTCATATTTTACTAAATATTTCTCATTCTAATTTTAACTTTTTTCATGGTTTAACATTTATTTATTCTGAAAGCGAACAAAAAATATCTTTAAAAACAATTGTAACGAATTGAACATTTTTTACTATTTTTTTATTGCAACTGCGATGAATGATTTGATCAATATTATTGAAAATTCTTGTCACCAAAAATTTGCGTTAAAGAAAATCGTTCAATTGCATATTTTCAGTCATCAAACCCAAGACGACTCTCTCGGCTCCAGTTCTACCTCACCCCTCTCTCAACCCTCCCTTATTAACTGAAGTTTTTGGTGGGACTGACGTTAGAACTACAATCTCCAGCATATGAATATTTGATACTTAACTTTGACATGATTTCGACTAAAAAAATAAACTTATTGCGTAAAGGTGTTAGTTGGGCGTATAATCTAAACAATAAATAATACAAACTACAAAATAGCCTCGGAAAGGACTGGAACTTTTAATGACAATAGGCATGCACACGGAAAATCTAAAGGTCATGTTTCAGGCGATGAATGGAGACTGGGTGTTTGGAATGCTAGGGGAGTAAATGATCTAAAGGTAAAAGAATTGCGTGAAACTATGGACGTGAAGAAACTAGACATTTTATGTGTGTCTGAAACAAAGAAAAAGGGATGCGAAACCAAAGACATAAAAAACGGCGTGTTGAAAGGCGGATTTGAAATATGGTCAGGAGTAGACTGTGAATCACATGGTAAACAAGAAGTAGGTCTCATTTTGAATGAAAGAGCAAAGCAGCATCTCGGAGACCATGGTTGCGTGTCTCCCAGACTGCTGTGGACTAGAATGAAAGTAGGATTCAGAAGACTATTTATCATAGCATGCTACGCGTCGGTTGATAGTGATCTTAGAGAAGTAAAAGACGCCTTCTGGGACACTTTAAATGACACAATAAACATTTGCGAACATGGGGAAAGAGTAATTCTACTAGGAGACATGAACGGTTGGGTGGGCATCCAAATTCAGGATACAGAAAGAGTATTAGGTAATTTTGGGGATCCAAGAACAAACTATAACGGAAATAAATTAGTTGGTCTATGCTTAGAAAGGGGTCTGTTTATTACAAATACTTGGTTTAGGCATAAAATGATCCTCATGTACACCTGGTCTAAAGGAAATAGCCGCAGTATAATTGACTTTGTTGTTGCGGATGAAAGACTAAGAGAGTTAGTCAAAGATACAAGAGTCATGAGGGGACCTGAATGCAATACTGATCAATGATCATTACCTTGTGATCTCAAAAATTAACTTAGGTCGGGGATGAAGAAAAAAGAGAACCAAGAAAGCAAAACAAAGGCGAATCCAAATTGAGAACCTACAGAAACCGGATGTGCGAATAGATTTCCAAAATAAGATAATCGAAAGCATAGATAGGGCAACATGGGAGGACCGTATAAAAAACAAAGATATATAGGGCGCCTGCACAATGTTACGGGATATCCTTGTTAGATGTACGATCGAAGTGTGTGGTACCGCAGTTGTAGGAAGAATGTCTGGTGATGCGTGGTGGAATGATGAAATTCAGGCTGCCCAAAAAGCAAAAAGAGAAGCGTACAAGAGAACTTTGAACATCGCAGGTCTTAGCAATGGAGAAAGAAATAGACGTAGAAATTATTATAGACGCGAAAACAGGATACTTAAACGATTAGTTAAAGAAAGTACACAGAAAAACGCTGGTGTTAAATTTGTTGCAGCTCAAATTTCATTGGGCTCCCAATGATCATTTGAGGGAGTTTTCAAGTCTCAAATGTATTCCTCTGAACGTAGGTGCCCATGTGAGCATCTAGGGGAAAGTATCATTTGGAGACTGAATTTTGGCTCATGCAGAGTTG
>NC_046662.1:65650035-65651857 GCF_010883055.1 Belonocnema kinseyi | reverse complement strand
GTTACACAATTTGTATATATCCTTGTGGATATTTTAATAATTATTTACTTAAGTTAAAAGAATTGTTTTTTAATGTAATTTTGAATCGCGTGCCAAGTGCGGTCAATGAAAGGTCAGCTTTAACGCAAGCGCAGTAGCTCAGGGTGCCAACATTGGCATCACTGGTCCACAGTACAAAACAGAAAAATAAATCAAATCAGCCGGTAGGAAAAAGATCGGATATGAAAGCCTCAATTAGGTATTTTCACTTCAACCATCACCTAACTACACTTTGTTAAAAGCTGAGGGGGGGGAAATGGATCAAATGCATGAAACAAAACTTTATTTCTGTAATATATTTGTAATTAATCATCATTATTATTATTTTATTATTTCATTAAATAGTAATTAAAAAATAAAAACTATTTTTTAACTACACTTATATAGAAAAAATTACCTTCTATGAAGATGTTAGCAAAATAGGGCAAAAATGAACTGAATCCCATACATTTGGTCCCTTATTTTCCCCTCAGCAATCTACGAAGTGAAGTTAGCAATTTATTGAAGTGAAAAAACCTAATAGGCTTTTATCTTATCAGTTTGATTATTCCCGCCGCTATATTTGAAACATTGCGATGTTTCACGAAACTCCCAATGTTTCATGAAACTTTTCATCAGGCTAAAGTTTCATGCAAATTTACGTCCCTACTCATCGCGAAAAACAAATTTCTGTTTTTATTATACAATTGTATTTTTCTTATCTTTCATGTATGACACTTGCCACTGCAAGATTAGATACCTAAGATACCTTTAGACTTCCGCAGAAAATCTAGTGGAAATTTGTTCAAACGACCAGGCATCAATTTCGATGCAGACGGTCACGACTTAGTTTATACATCCCGGCTTTGGTGGTTTGAATGTCATATAGTAGGTTTTGACTAACCTAACATTTGGATATTACATCACGCCAAGTACTATTTTTATTCCAACACTATTTAGTCGCTCGTAAATGGGAGGAAATAAAAAGTTAGGTAATTATTATTATAACTTACCTGCTTATTAACATCTGTTTCACTCAAATAACGACCGACAAAATGATCTTGACAGGTGACTTACATTTTGTAGACGACACTTCACGTTGCACGGGATGAGAAAAAACAGTGTCTAAATGATACTTTTCCCCTAGATTCTCCGAATGAACCTGTTTGGCTCAAATTTGTTGCAACTCTATTGAACACCGATTTCGGTGTACATTGGAGGATCGGCGATTTTCTGTGTAAAGATACAATTAGAGCAGAAGAAGTGATAAAAATACAAAACGACTTTGAAGGAAGCAGGAAACTACTTTATAAAAAAATGAAAGGAAACAAAAGTACAGAAATTGTCAACATGAGAAATAGTAGGGGGGAAATGGTATACATAATGCAGACGGAATACTAGAGGCTTTCAGAGACTATTTCAGGACACCATTCGGAGATGAAGCTATAGGACACCACAACTGCGATGTTGAACACGATCCGATAGAAAACTCAATTGAGAAAGTCTGTGTCACTGAGGTTAGGGATATAATTATGAACTTTAAAAACGGTAAGGCTGCTGGGGTAGACGGTATTAACGCTGAAATGTTTAAACGCGGTGGCGAGTACATACCACATAGAGTGTGCGAATTGATAAATTTATGTTTCGAGATGTGAGACGTCCCAGACTATTATTATTACACCATTAAGCCATTTCCCTTTCAGGGTAGGCGTGACTCACTCGGCAGGGGAAAGGAGTATTGTGTGGAAGGGATAGAGATTTTTCAGATTGATCCAGAATTCTCGTGCTATTTAAGTAAATAACA
>NC_046662.1:65633437-65649935 GCF_010883055.1 Belonocnema kinseyi | reverse complement strand
GTGACTGTTTCGATATTATTCAAGGAGTTAGACAAGGATGCGTTATGTCTTTATGGTTATTTATATTATTTATGGACAAGTGTTTAAGAATGGCTCTCTTCGGCGAAGAGGGTGTGGATCTCGAAACAATAAGGGTACTTGGGTTAGCGTTCGCAGATGATAAGGTTGTTATGGCAGAGTCTATCGAAGACTTACATAGAATGTTGAATAAACTAGATGCAAGCATGAAGAGCATGGGCCTCAAAATTAACGCAAATAAAACAAAAACTATGGTGTTCGAAGGAAAGAGTTAGAAAACACTATGCAATATTCTATTAAATGATGAGAGAATTGAACAAGTTGATAAGTTCGTATATCTTGGTAGCTTATTTACTAGGGACGGGAAGATAGATGAAGAATTAGATAGACGAATAAATGAAGGTAAGGAGGTTATTAGTAGAGCAGGTCCCCTTATCAGAAGTAAAAATATATCAAATAAAGCTAAAATTTCAATACATAATTCCATATTTGTACCGACTGTACTATACGGTAGCGAGACATGGACTTATCAAGAAAAAGATAAGAGTAAAATTAACGCAATTGACATGAAATTCATGCGCATAATATGCGGGAAAACCCTGATGGACAAACTAAGTAACGAGACAATTCTAGAAGAATGTGGTGCAGAAGAGACGCTAGTGGACACATGGGAAATAAATCGGTTAAGATGGTTCGGACATGTTGAGAGAATGCCAAATGAACGAGTAATGAAACAAGTGTATCAAGGTAAAGTAAATGGCAGCGTGCCCAGAGGTAGACCGCGTAAAGAATGGTTAGAATGTGTGAATGAGACCCTAGTTAGAAGAGACATAAGAAGTCACAGAAACACGACAGCCTGCATAAAAAAATGCATGGACATAAAAGAAGCTACAGAAGTATGCCAGGACAGGAAAGTATGTTGGCAAATAGTTAATAAAAAGAGTGTCAGTAGAGTGAATGAAACCTGAAACAAGAGACCTTGGCCACTAATGAACCCAAGTGGGGAACCTTACATAACGACTTCGTGAGGTTCTTCGCTTGGGGTGATTGCTAGAGAGATTGATCAGCAACCTGGGTCGGAGCAGTGTTGCGGAACGAACGTGTTATTTACTTAAATAGCACGAGAATTCTGGATCAATCTGAAAAATCTCTATCCCTTCCACACACTACCCCTTTCCCCTACCGAGTGAGTCACGCCTACCCCGAAAGCGAAATAGCTGAATGGTATAATAATAATAATAATCTCATTGCAATTTTTCTTACAGTGCAACAATTTTTTTCAATTACTTCCAGAGTGAACAACAAATATTACGATATTTGAAAAGAATTATAATCAGTTATTTATTTTTTCAAATGATTCGACGACAACCTGAATAAATTATTTGATTAATATCAATTAAAAATCCATGTCACTAATAATTTGCGTAAAAAAGTGGTTTAATTGCATATTTTTGATTACACTTTTACTCTATCTATCTTGCCGAAATGAATTTTTTTTTGATACTCCAACACTTTTTTCTCAATTATTTTCAAAGTGAAAAGAAGGGTGCATCTTGTAAGCAATTGTAATGACTTAAAATTATTGTCAAATTTTTTAAGAACATTTTTAATACCTTATTTTATTATTTCATTGAAAATTCATGTTACCAATAATTTTCGTTTAAAAAAAACATTTTAATTGCATATTTCACTTATCATCTGTCGTTTAAATGCAAGTTTACTTTATAGCGTAACGCTTATTTGTTAATTATTTTCAATGTAAAAAATTGAAATCTTTAAAACTATTGTGACGAATTAAAAACATTTTTCAATTTCTTGATAATATCTTTAATGAATTATTTAATTAATATTATTGAAAATATATTTTATCAATAATTTGCGTTAAAAAATCGTTCAATTGCATACGATTGCATGGCGAAAAGCAACGTTTATCAATTTAAACAAGATACTTTAAAAATGTAGTTGAGCAGTGTAATATATATATTTATATATTTATAAATATTGCTGAAATTTCTTATGTTTGAGAGCACAGTCATCTGGCGGCGAATAAATTTTATTTTCAGACGGATTAAAATGCTACAATGAAACTATCTAAAGTTAGGATGGAAAAGTTTGAAGTCCTTCTGTGTTCTGAAATATAATTCGATTGCTTTAATTAATAAACGTTATAATATTGAATATTAAAGTCATAATTGGGCATATATTTTCAGTTTTCCTATTATTCCTAATAGTAAGTGGAATATTATTTGCAATGCATGGAAGTACCATTTTTTTAAACAAAAAATAAAATATTATCATGTTTAAAAAAAATCGATCTTTAAATTTCGTAATAGCTAGTGATTATGTCCGCTCTAAATTTCAAATAATTGTGTCATAAACCTTTTAAATTTGATTTGTCGTCTTATCATACATCTCAAGTGTATTTGCGACTTTATTTTTTGAGCAAATAATAATCCAGAAAAGCAAATAAAATAGCAATTAGTATAATATATTCTGTGATATTCATGGAAATATTCATTAGGTAGACTGCTTTTATTCAAATTCTGCGTAAGAGTTTTTCTTCTATTTCATGAAAATGAGAATCACGACGGGGCTTGGTATCCTGAGTTTCATCATAGCGGTCTTTCCTAAACCTATAGGTAATAATCATTCTAATTAAAACAACTCTTTTTCCCCAATGCACATAGGCGTATCTAAATTTATGTATTAGAGAAACATCATTAACTTCCAGTAAAATTGAGCTAATGGAAATGGAGAAGAGTAAGCCAATGAAATAAAGCAGAGCATTGCTAATTCAATTAGCATCAATTGTGTGATAATTATAATATTTTTAACTGTCTTGAAATATTAAAAGGGATGTATTGGGAAATTTGTTAACCAGATGCGTCACCTCCACAGATATTAAAAATTAATTCTAATCTTTACGCTGATTTTTTTATAAGCTTTACCTGAAATAATAATTACTTTCTCGTGGTAAGACTTAGCTATATTTTGTGCAGACTTAAGGTATATTTAAAAGTTAATGCTTCTCAAGCAGCTAAGAAAACTGAAACGGCTACCACTTACCTGAGGGCTTTTGCCGACCTCTTCTCAGATGGATTTTCAGTTTGATTCTCTAATGTTTTTTTTTGTAAAATAAGAACTATGATTTATTATCTGCTTCCTGCTTATTATCCTGCTTATAATTTCTTTTTGCAGAATTAGGCCATCCACATAGAGAAGACGCAGTTCATCCTGAACCAATTCAACTTGACATTCATCATTTCGAGAGTCGAGGAAATCCCCGTCGAATTCACCGATTAGCACCAAATATTTACAACGTGGCCATAGATGCAAATAACAAGTACATTATCGGAATAGTCCTATTGTTTCATTTGTGTCCATTAATTGCCCGTAGAGTGGGACATCCAGATATCTACGATAGAGTTAAAATACGCATAGATGAGCCAATTTCTAACGTGTCTGTACCAATACCGGAAAGCGACCCTCTATCTGAGATGTTTTACAACTTCTGGAAGGGAGAACCTACTATAACTGCCAGAGTAAGCGAATAATTCATCTTAAGAGTATACATGGTGCTACTAAAATGACTCTAGAATTTATGGACAAGGTGGCCCATTTTTTTAATCAAAACCACAAACAAACCTTTGGCATCAAATATAAACGCATTCGAACTTTTTGAATAAAATATTCATTGTGCAAATACACTACATAAAAGGAGAAACTAATGCTCGTCCACGTCTATCTGAACTTTGACTTAGAGCTGGTCCAACCCTGGCCTATCCTCTTCGATTTTTTACAGAATCAGACTAAAAACATTAAATGTATATATATCACTTAATATACATTTTTTTGTATCTTGTACCTATATTTTTAAATCATTCAGCCTTAATTATTATGTTTCATATTATGTTTCGATGATACATTATGAAAAAATAAATAAAAAATACTTGAAAAAATTATCCAGAAATGTTTCTTTAGTTTCAGAATCCACGTGGCACCTTTTACTTGAGAAAAAAAGCGTTAAAAAGGATTACCTCGGACACATTTTTATTACTTTAAACTGTTTTTTAAAAGTAATTATTTATCAAGTAGATAACTTATGTTCAATTGTTTCTTCATGTTATATCTCTTAAATTATTCAAATACTTTGTGAAAGCCTTGAAATGATCCGAGAAAATTTGAAGTTATCTAGATCATGGGACGGAACCAGACTATTTTTGATCTTTTGAGATGAATATTTTCGACTTAGAGACGAAAATTTGTATCTTCAAACAAGATTATTTCATTTGGAAAGAGGACGATGAATATAAAAATGTTGTCCATTTTTGCCTATCGCCAACAGTTTACTAGACTAGACGGCTACAAATTTGTAGGTTTATCTACAATTCTCTTAACATGCCTAAACCATCTGAAAGAAGATACTTGTATAAAATGACAGTTTTATTCTTTTTATGCAACATTTTATATACCTGTAGTTGTTGAGTCCAACAGATTACGATTTTTTAATTTAAATATCAGTTATTAAAAGTTACAAGTTTTGTTGATTGTACAATTTTAATCCTTAGCAGATGGCAATTATTTGGTTCCAACCTATCATCAACCAAAGATATTTTTACCCGGGTGGTCGTTCAATTATTAACGAAGTTCATAACCTTTTCAATTTTCATCAAACATAAGTTAACAGACCTCTAAAATACCCATCAGTTGTTGAGAAAATCAGTCAAAAGTCTGACGAAAAGGTCAATGACATATTTTTGGAAATGCTGGTAATATGAAAAATTAGGGAACATGATTTTGTTGCCCAATACATAATATAATAATAACATAATATTATTATATGAATATATGTGTAATATATTATACCAGAAGCTTTCTGTCAATTTTTCTATCTGTATTACAATTTTTATAGGTGTCAATTAAAAAATTAACTGCTTCCACCTATTGTTAAAGAAAACATTAAACACTATCATCTATACATACCAAGAATAAACATGGAAACCCAGATGAATTTTTTCCGAAACAAATATTTCAAATCTCCCATATTATTTTCAGCAAAATTTGGAGAAAAAGCAGATAGTTTAGGAGATGCAAATTAAGTTAAGTTCGTAATTAAATCTATCCCATTAAGAAATTTGCATTCGAAATATCTTCCATTTGGAAGATTTAGAATTGAGATCTGGTCTTTTGCTTTTTTAAATCGTCAAAGATTAATAATTTTTATTTACACATCTTCAAAATTTGAGATGTTTTCATTTTTAAAAATAGTAGAACTTTCTATTGAAACTCTTCAGAATTGCAGACCTTTGAATTTTACATGTTTAAAATTTAAGAGTTTTCAATTTTGAAAATTTACAATAAAAGATTAAGGAAGTTGTGCCTCGGTTGAAAAAAGTGTGAAATATTTTAATAAGTATTACCATTAAAACAATAACTACGCGTCCTATAAATAAATAAGCTACGAGAAATTTGTAAATCTCTTTTATTCGAACAATTGAGCTTAAGCATTTAAATGCCGAAATAAAAAAATTGTTTTACAGTACAACACTTTTTTGTCAATTATTTTCAAAGTGAACAAAAAAAATTACATTTTCAAAAATAATTTGCATGAATTTAAACTATTTTCAAATTTTTTGATGACATTTTGAATACATTATTTTATTAATATTATTCAAATTCATGTTACCAATCATTTGTGTTTATATAATAAACAGTTTAATTGCATATCTGACTCATTATCTTTGGTTCAAAAGGTATTTTTGTTTATAGCTTAACGCTTATTTGTTAATCGTTTTAATGTAAACAAAAAAAGATTGTAATCTTTAAAAAACAACTGTAACGAATTAAAAATGTTTACCAACTTTTTCATAACAACTTTAATGAATTATAAATAAATTGATTAATTTGATAAATAAATTGATTGAACAATGTAGTGTTCAATCACGATTGAGCACAAACCTTTTTTGGGAGAAGAGTTTTTTTATTCATTTTCGGCGTATTTCGTATCTTTTTTCCATAAATTTTTCCGGTCTTGTTTTTAATTTTATTTCTTACAATTAACAGAAAAACCAAGCATCCTATAAAAAATAATTGATAACACATTTGTAAGTCTTTGTTGAGTGAATAATTAATGTGTTGCTTTTTCTTATTTTGCATAGTTTGATTGTAATATGACATTTTAAATTTCTTAATATTTTTTCTTGTAGCTTTAACGTGTGCCAAAGAATAATCGAATCTTTTAAAAGTTGTTAAGTATACAGACGACAGCAATTTAAAGACTTCATGAAATTTTCGATAGTTTTCACATAGAACTAATACCTTCTCAATATAATGAGAATGTAAAAAAGTGGATTCTTTTCAGACTAGAGTTAAACGCGATGAAAATTTATGGAGGAGATATCATCACTAAATGTATATTAACAGTAAGAGCAATTTTGTATACAGAGTCAATCTTCTATTTCATCCTCATTTTCTTTTGTTACCAAACTTCAAAATAACAGAAAAAGAAGGATTTTTTGTTTTTTAGAACTCTATGCTGGAAGCTTTAAGTCCGATATTTGTTAGAGATTGTTCAAATTAAGCGTCTTGAAATATAGATGTGCAGCACAATACGAAATTTGCTTTCTTTATTTCATTTATTAGTTTTTAGTCATAATATATCATCAAAATGATTTATAAATCAAAATAATTTAGGCTCTTTTAAACGTTCCTTTACATTTTATTCTGCGTAGTTGCCTGAACGATAAACAATACAAATATAGATACATGATTATAAAATTAAATATAAGAGTACAGTTTATAATGTTATGTTGTTGAAAATGGTAAATTGCTGATTATTTTGAGGAATAAAACCTACGAGAATACACAAAAATGTAGACAAATGAGATATATTTAATGGTTTTTGTCTAATTCTTTAAAAAACCAAACAAGATACGCTAGGGTTGGATCAGGACTTGGGTTAAAGCTGGGACCAACCTGGGCTAACATTAGTTTCTCCTTTCATGTTGTATTTTTTACGATGAACATTGTATCCAAAATGAGTGTATACGTTTTGTTTTGACAAAAACCCTTCTTAAATTAATTTTTTTCTGAAAAAAATCTTCTCGTTTCGCTCCACTGCGAATCGAACCACTGGACTTTCGATTTCCGATCGGGCGCTTTCCCATTAAGCTACTAGCGATATCAAAAGAAGAATCCTTTTTCAAAAATACACGCATTATTATTCCAGGTGTTTCAGGTCAATTTTTTCAAGGAATCTGTATTGTCATCAGAGAATAAAATAATTTCTTAACGTCTTCTCTCGATCTCTCTAGTAGCTTAATGGGAAAGCACCCAACCCGCAATCGGAAGTTCTGTGGTTCAATTCTGAGCTGAGCGAAAGCAGAAAGACGTTAAGAAATTCTCTTATTCTCTTATGATAATACAGATTTCTTCAAAGAAACATTTTTCGTGTGTTTTTATTCCAAAAGTGGGTCACTTTAATAGTTTAATCCCTATAATATAAAATCATCTCGGTACTGAAAGTCTTAAGGTAACTTATTCCCTTACTTCGGCATAAATAATTGTTAAGGTTCTTATGCCTTTGTAGAACACATTAAATAAAGGATCGTTATCCGGTATTGGTTCAGTCACGTTGGCAACTTTGCCATCTATGCGAACTTTAACTCTATCAAAGATATCCGATTGACCCTGTCTAGGAACCACCAATGGACTCAAGTTCACATATAATATTACTCCAGTTATATAATTGTAATTTTGATCTGTTGATACGCGATAAACGCCTGGTGGTGAGGGCATAATTAGACCGGGACGTGACCAACTTTCGAAATGATGAACATCAAGTTGAATTGGTTCGGGATAAATTGCTTGTTCCCTATGTGGATAAGTTAATTCTGCAAAAAGGAATTATAATCAGGCAATTAATTATTGTCTTAATTACTCAGATAAGTCAATAAATTCTAGTTTTAAGTTTATAAACAAAAATTAACCAATTAGAGAAATAAAATAAAAATCAGTCTCCAGAGATCGGAAACCCTCAAGTAAGTGGTAGCCGTTTTAGTTTCCTTTTATCTTGAAATTCATTGCAATCTTTAAAATGCATGGAAATCTTTCCGAATCTATTGAAACGCCTTACAATATCTTAAAATCAATTAAAATCTGTTAGATTCATCGATATCTCTTAAAATCCTTCAACTTTTTTGGAAATCCTTTAAAATTTCGACAAAACATTTGAAATCTCTTGAAAATATTTTAAGTCCCGTGAAATTTTTAAAGTCCTTTTATATCTTCAAAAACCCGTTAAAATCCTTTAAAATTATTCAAAACTTTTTTAAATCGTTTGGAATCTCTGCAAGATCCCCTGATATGTTTCAAAATTGTTGAAAATACTTCGGTACCACATGAAATCCTCTAAAATCTTTTGAAATCGCGTAATTTTTTTAAATCTCTTAAAATTCTTTGTAATATTCTAAAATGCATTAAAATTCCGTTAAATATGTTTAAATCCTCTAACAACCATGGGTGCATTTAGAAATTCTTTAGAATTTCTTAAAATTCTTAGCAATCCCGTAAAATTATGAAAACCTCTCGTAAAATCTCTTAAAATTCTTTAAAATCTTTACAAACTTTTTAAATCCATTTAAATCTTTGAAATCTCCTTGAAATCTTCTGATATCCTGCAAAATTCGTGAAAATACTTTGATATGACAAACAAAATTCTTTAAAATCCTTTGAAATCGCGTGACTTATTTTGAAATCTCTTAAAATACCTTAAAATCATTTAGAAACTGTGAAAATCATTTAAATCACTTCAAATCTTCTTAATTTACTCAAAATCTTTAAGAATGTCTTAAAACTGCTAAAAATTAATCAAAATTTTTTTAATTTCATCAAATAATTTGAAATCTTACGACGTACTATACATTGAGATGTATGAAATTCCCTTAAAGTTCATTGAAATATTTAAAATCTGTGAGAACCGTTCCGAATCTCTTGTAAAACCTTATGATATAGTATTAAAATCCACTGCATTTTTTTAAAAGCCATACAAATCCCTGAAAATTCACTAAAATCAATAATAATATATGGAATAATAATATCCCTTGAAATACTTCGAAATTCGCGAAAATTCCGTGACTTGCTTTGAATTAATTTTTTATTTCCGAAAATCCATAAAATATGATTAAACTTCTGGAAGTTTCTTAAAATCTTCTAACTTCCAATGAAAAACTAAGATTCTCTTCAATATTGCACAAGGTAATTTCTAGAAAATCTTGAAATCTTTTAAATAATTTTAAACCCTACCCTAAAACTTTTATAATCCCTTGAAATATTTTGAAATTTCTTGAGATCTGATCAAATACTTCAAATACTTCAAATACTTCAAATCTTCTCAAATACTTTAAAATCACTTCAAATCTCGTTTACGGTCAAAATAAATGAAAAATTTGGTATATATTCAGTCAAAAATATAAAATCTACCTGAAAGTTAAAAAATAAAACTTACGAAATTGATAGACGTGTATTATTATAATTACCAATAGGTTTAGGAAAATCCGTTACGATGAAACACATGATACCTAGCACGGTCTTCAACCTCATTTTCATGAAATAAAAGAAACGCACTTATGCAGAATTTCGGTATGAGTAGTGTAACTAATTAATATTTTTCAAAGTGTTACAGTATATATTATACTACTTGCTAACTCTTTTGTTATTTTAAGTTATTTGTTTCGGACACACTGAAATCGCAAATATATTTAAGAAACGTGTTAAGACTTCTATTTTTAGAGGTACATGAAATTATTATCTACAATTTAGAGGGAACATAATTATGGATTTCGCAATGGAAACATCGCTATTTAAAAAAATTATAAGATTCTATATTTCAAACAAAAGAAAAAATGGTATTTTTATATTTATAGTATCCTAATTATTATTAAAAACGATAAACATATCAAAAAAGTATGAAAAAATTAAGAATAACAAATTCTAGATCAAAACTTTTGTCTATTAAAAGAATCGGTTTATAATTCACTATACAAAAAACTATCACCCTTTTCATCCTAACTTTAGATAGTTTAAAGTTAACTTGTTAAAATTGAAATTTTTTATTTGGAAATACTGATTCACAGAATTGCAGAAAATTAAAAAAAAACTGAAATATGATCACTTGACTGCAGCTTTTTAGAAAAAGGAAATTTAATCCACTATAAGAATAAACTTAACAATAAATTATTGAAAAGAATGAAAAATTATAGTTCAGGTATATGGGGTATAAGATAGATCATTATTATTATATTGAATCGCAATAAATATTTTTATTGTCTGTTTTACCTTTTTCCTATTTCAGTTGACTAATTTTAATTCGTGGATATTGAACATATATATAATACTTTGAATTATGTTTAATTGTAAATGCAAATTTAGCATTCGTCACGGCTTTAATAATTATGAAGACAATCACTACAATAGTATTGTTTTTCGTAAGAACATGGTTCCTATGTGGGATTAGAATAATGAAAGTAAAAATTGGATCATGAAACTTTCTATGGAAATTGACTAGTCAGCGCAGTAACAGTATTAATTAAGTATACTAAATATAGAACAGTTACGATATGCATGCACAATATATTTTATTTTAATTGCAGATTTTCGTAACTACTTTACAGCTATACATTAATTCAAAGAATATTAATTTACCATGTCAATTTTGCTGAATATCATAAAATCGATGAATTTTTCGGTACATTATTATTTTATCCTAAATATTTAGCTTTATAATGAAGTCCTGCCTAAATCCTTGCATAATGTTACAGTGCATGAAGATATCTTTTTTTAAAAAACACTCTCCCGGTAGATAATTTTGCTTTTCACGCTGATTCGACTGATGCTAAAAGACTATCTATAGCCATGATAAAAAAAGATCAGAACTTATCTGTTTAGTGAAATATAATGCAATTCTTTCAATCAATAAACGGCCTAATATTGTATTTCTGATTCATCATTTCGCATACATTTTCTATTTTCCCATTATTCCTAATAATAACCAGAAATACTATATATAAAAGTAACATTTTGTCTTTTGATCGAAAAATAAAATCTTATCATGTTACAAAAAAACTCGGATATTTCCATTGCGTATTCAGTAATTATGTTCCCTTTAAATTGTACATAATGATGTCATAATCCTCTTAAATTTTATATAAAAGTCTTATCATGTATCTCAAGCATATTTGCGATATCCGTTTTTAAGAAACAAACAATTCATAAGAGCGAATGAGATAGCATTTCGTTTAATTAGATAATAGTACAATAAACACTGGAGAACCTTAATCAATTACCCTGTTTAGTGCTTTCATCGAAATTCTGCGTATGTTCGTTTCTTCTATTTCATGAAAATGAGGATCAGATCCGTACTTGGTATTCTGTGTTTCATCATAGCGACTTTTCCTAAACATATTGGTAATTATAATGATGTATTTCATTAAAAATAAATTACCTTTATTGCAATATATTTATTTCCTACTTTAAATAGTTAAAATTGAAACAACTATTTTTTCCCAGTTTACCGAAATATTTTCTAAGTCACTGCTAATTTCTAAACATTAGTGAAAATTTATAAATTTATTTACGGCTGTATATAATAATAATGAAAAGACCATACAAATGAAATATGTGCTAAATGGAAAAGTTTTACACAAAAACGCTTTGTTGTATGTTCTTTTATACCAATGCAAAAATTTATGCTTTACCCGCTTGAAGAATACCTGCAACAAAAATTGAATTTAGTTTTCCTTTTGTGCAAACGTAAGGTATTATCCTAAAGTTAGTGCTTCGAAAAAAGGCCGAGGGAACTGATACGGCTAGCATTAAATTACTTTAGGTTTGTGAAGTAAAACCTATTATTCACTGACTTTAATTCTTTAAAAAATGATGTATTTCGGGTTTATAATTTCTTTTTTCAGAATTAGGTTATCCGCATAAGGTAGAAGCAATTCATCCTGAACCAATTCAACTCAATATTCATCATTTTGCGAGTGGGCTTAATCCCAAACGAATTCACCGATTAGCACCAAACATTTACAACGTGGCAATAGATGCAAATAGCCAGTACATTATTGGAATAGTCCTATTGTTTAGTTTGTGCCCATTCATTGCTCCTAGAGCGGATCGTCCGAATTCCTTTGAAGTAGTTAAAATACGCATAGATGGCCAAATTTCCAACGAGACTGTACCAATACCGGATAGTGATCCTCTATTTAAAATTTTTTACAAATTCTGGAAGGAAGAAAAAACAATTAAGGCCAGAGTAAGGGAATAATTCATCTTAAATGTATTCATGGTGGTGCCGAAATTACTATAGATTTTAGAGACTCAGATAGCTCATTTTTTGAATAAAAAATTTTTTTTAAATGTTAGTTTCAATTCACTGTGAAAATATACTGTATTAAAGGAGAAACTAATCCTAGCCAAGCTCAGTCTCAGCTTTGTCCATAGTTTTAATTTCATCAGTTATTCATTAGTTTAGCATTGTTGTATTAGTATTATTGTTCAGGCAATCACGAAAAATTAAATGTAAAACAATGTTTAGAAGAGCCTAAATTAATATGCTTGATATTGTATTTTGATGATGCATTATACAGAAAAATAAAAAAAGCACTGCAAAAATAATCCAAATATGTTTCTTTAATTTTAGATATCCACGTGCCACCTTTCATTACTTGGGAAGAAAATGTAATATCGCATTTTAAATTATACGCATTAAAAATTAAAGGATCGTTTTAAAAAGATTTGAAAAAATTTTATGAATTTAAGCTGTAAAAATTTTTAATTAAACAAATTGTCGAATTTTAAAATGTAAACATCTGTAAAATGGACGCAGGTGTTAACAATAGAAAACGTGATAGTATCCAATGTATCAGAATATATTTTATGACTATATTATCACGATATAAAATCCCAAATTTTATTATCCTAATTATTTCTTTCTTTGCTTCTCATTCCTGCTGGGTTAAAATTATATACTTAAATAAAAGTTACAGATTAATTAAAGCTGATGAAAACTAAATAGGAAATTATATGATGGCCTATATAGTTGTTCTAATATTTATTTTAGTTTATGACTATTAATTAAACTTTATAATAATTTAAATTTAATCATATGGAAGGGGCATGATTGCGTAAGTGCCAAAACACGAGTTTTACAGGAGAAACAAGAAACTGTCCAACTTTTTTTTCAGCAGGAATAAGAACCAAAGAAAAAAGACTAAGTTAATTTAGAAGAAATTTAAAAACATTTAAAAATTTTTTAGACATCTTTTTAATGCTTTAAAATACTTTTAATTTCTTCAAAGCTTTTAAAATTCCTAAACATCTTGTAAAATGATTAGAATTTTTCCAAGAATATTCTTTTTAAATCCCGAAAATTAAAGAATTGCTTTAAAATCTTCAAGATTTAATTTGATAATTTTGGAAATATTTTGAAATATCTTAAAATCTGTTTAAATTTTATTTAATAATTAATTTTTCAAATTAAAAAATCATTTGTCCCGACCCAGCGAGTCACGCTTACCCTCAAAGGGTGGCTTAACGGTATCATATAATTTAAAATCTTCTTTGGAATCTTAACAAAATTGTTTTATTTCCTTAAAAAGATTCAAAAGTCTTTGAAAATTTTACATTTTTTTTAAATCTTCCAAAAGGTGCATTTTGTAAAGCAATTAAATTTTTTTCTTTGAATTTTAAAATGTTTTATTATTTTTGAAAATATTTTAAAACTTTTAAATGTCTTTTAAAATTAATCGAAATTTTCCTAAAACTTTGAAAATGCTGTCGAAATTACAAAAATTGCTTTGAAATCTTCCGGATTCTTTTTTTTTTAATTTTGGAAATCTTTTGAAATGTTTTAGTGTTTCAAATTAAAAATTATAAAAAATTTCGTAGAAATCTTAAGATATTTTTTGTATTATCTTGAAACCTCTTAAACTTCTTTAAAAACTACCACATTTTTTCCGAGATCTTCAAAAATGTACAATACGTTTGATATTTTCTTAAATAATTTTAAGTTTTAAATGATTTTTTAATCTTTTAAAACTTCAAAATATATCTTACGCTTACTTGAATATTGTCTGAAATTTGAAATCTTCTATATACTTTTTTGAAATTGGAGGAAATAATTTTAAATATTTTTCAATTTTCACCTAGATTTCATTTTTCAAAATAAAAAACGATTTGAAATTTTCCCAAAAATCTTGAGTAATTTTTTTATTCTCTTGAAAGATTACGAAATTTTGAAAAAGCTTTTTTCGAAATCTTCATTATTCGACAAATTTGGAAATTGTCAAGAAAAAATGATAGTGCTGTAGCAATTTATTAAGAAAAAAATGTATCCCTACTACTACAAAATTATTTGCACGTAAATTTGTCTCTTTTATTAATAAAGTTTAAAAACATTGAAAAACATATTTTATCAAAAAATAAAATTATTTATTCGGATCTTCTGATTTTCTAAATTATTAAAGAATCATTTTTAATTAAAATGTTCTATTTTAGGAGTAATTTTTTCGAATTAAAATTTCTTATTTGAAAGTGTTGATTTACAAAAAACCAGAAGATTCGAAAGAACAAACTTAAAAATTCTAATTCGGGTATGAGGATATAGTAATAAAGTAGATTATTGTTGTTTCATTGAATCGCAAGATATATTTTTTATTGTCTTTTTTGCCTTTGTCCTATTTCATTTGTATAATTTTAATTCTAGAATATTTAATATAATGCTTTGAATTATGTTTAATTATAAATTCAAATGAAGCATGAGTCACCAATTTAATAATCCTGAAGACAATTGCTGCAATAGTTTCTTTTTTCGAAAGAACATGTTTTTTATGTGGGATTACTAGAATAATGAAAGTAAAAATGGGATCATCCAACTTTCTATGGTAATTGATTAGTCAGCAGAAAGAGTATTGAGTATACTGAATATATAGAAGAGTCATGATTTTCATGTAGGATGTCTTTTATTTAATTTAAAATTGAGATCCTTATAACCGATTGTTATTAAATCATGTTTTCGAATTGGTCAATTTTTCTAAATCGAAAATTTGTTTAATGCTGTTTTGAAAATAAGCACAGTAATTCGACGTTTTGTTATAGATTTTACAGCATATCTTAAATGATTTGAAAACGTTTTCGTATAGCGAGAAAAATCAATTACATTTAATATGAATGACAAAATTTTGTTTATGTACTGACAATTCTTTAAAATTAGCAGACTATTTTTCTCATCTCTCTCAGTTCCGTATGAACTATTTACCAAAGTAGAATTAAATTCGGCTATTTGAATCTGATCTGAATTTTCTGTAAATATTTTATTTTCCTTGTTTTCGGGACATATTTTTTACATTATTGTATTAAATTATTTCATTTTTATATAAAAATTTTATTTTTAATGTTCAACAGTGAGAAAAACTTAACATTAATGTGCATGATTATTAATTAACAGTCCGAATTGTATTTTTACAATAAACAAACAATCAAAACTTCCAAAAATTCACACTACAGGTTTTACATATTTTTCAAATTGCCTCCTAATGTACAGATTTCATTAAGTTTTCAAGATCTTGGCTATTTATGAATAGCGACAAAACAACCTTTTTTAGTTCGAGGTTCTACTACTAGGTTGAAAGTGGAATTATTTTGTTAAACATTAATTTTTTTGTTGGTTAAAGAATCATTATTTTAGTTAAAAATTCATTTATTTGCTTGAACATGTAACTATTTTGTTAAAGATGCACTTTTTTGTGGAAACTTGATTTTTCAACTAAAAAATTATTTATTCCATATTTGGTTTAACATTTAACTTCTTCAAATAAAAATGCAACTATTTTGTTGAAAAATTCAGTATTTTTTTATACTTTGTCTTTTGTGACAAAATATTAATCTCCTAGTTACGTAATTAAACTTGTTGTTTGATAATTTATTTCTTTAGTTACAAATTTGACTATTAGATAAAAACTCCTTTAAAAATAAAAACTTTGGTTGAAAATTGATGTATTTTGTTAAAAAATAATCTTTTTTGCAGAAAATTATTCTTTTTGGTTAAAAATTCATTTATTTAATTAAAAATTAATTCCTTCATTGAAAATTAATTTTTTAAACCAAACATTTAATAATTAAATTTTTGTTTTAAAATCTGTATTTTTATAGATTTTCAATATTCGCGGTTGAAAATTCATCCGTTTGGTTGACAATTTAAATATTTAGTTGGAAATTGATTTGGTTAAAATTTAGTTGTTCAAGTTAAAAAATAAATTCTTTGCTTAAAAATTTTAATATTTTGTTGAAAATTCGTTTTTGTTGAATAAGAATTTTTTAACTAAAAATTTAACTACCAGGTGTATACATATGAAACCGGTATTTTTTCAAGAAAAAAACACATTTATTTCAAGAGAATGATAACAAATATTTTATTCAAAGTATG
>NC_046662.1:65629154-65633337 GCF_010883055.1 Belonocnema kinseyi | reverse complement strand
TGATGGAATTTTTCTGAGGTCAGATTCGGATTCAGCGCAGCAAAAACCTTCGGGTATAGTAGGTCTGATCTCTGGTTCTGAGAATTGTTGGCCTGTGTTATTTTAATTGAAAGTTAATTTTGATGGTTAAAAATTTAACTATTTTTTTGAAAATTCATATTGCTTTTTAAGGAAGAATTTTTTAAATAATTTAATTACATTTTTAAAAAAATTTTCTTTTGGTTGCAAATTCATATATTTTGTTATAAATTAATTTTTTTCGAAAATGAATCTTTTTGGTTGAAAATTTTTTTTTTTAATTCAAAATGTAGTTATTTTATTTTTATTTGTCTATCTATTTTTTTGGTTTAAAAATGAATATTTTCCAGTTAAAAATTTAACTTTTTCGATAATATTTTCCTTTAAAGAATAAAAATTATGTTTAGATTTGTTTTTCTCTTGACTTGAAAATCTGTCTAGGTTGAAAATTTAACTCTTGTTGAAAATTCGTCTTGTTGGGTTAAAAATTCTATTATTTTCGTAGAAAATTGAACCGTTTGGTTAAGGATGAACTTCTCAATAAGAAACTAATAAATGTTTTCTCTAGGCTGAAAAATATTTCGTGGTAGAAAATTCAACTCTTGTTGAAAATTCGTCTTTTTGGGTTCAACATTCTATTATTTTCAAAGAAAAATCTACTATTCGGTTAAAAATTTCATTCTTGTTTAAAAGTTAATAGTTTCTGGTTGTAAATTTAACTGTTTTCTAAAAAATTCTCATTTTCTGTTTAAAATAAAAAAATGTTGTAAAATTTATGTTCATCTTTACTGAAAAGTCTTCCTGGTTAGGAATTCAACTATTTTTTTGAAAATTCGCCTTTTTTGTTTGCAAATTCACATTCATCTTCGTGGTTAAATTCGAACATTTTTTTATTTAAAATGAGAATCTTTTTCGTATAAAAATTCGACCTTTTGCTTAAAAGTTATCTTATTTACTAAAAATTTGCACTATTTTGTTGAAAACCCATTTTTTTGTTGTTGTAAATTTATCATTTTGGATTTGAAATTTAAAATATATTTCTACTTGAAATCTTAAACATTTTATACAGAATTCATTTTTTTTATTTTCTTCATTTTTATTTCGGTCTAAAGTTAAGATCTTAACACATTAAAAAAAGTACCAATTTTTCCACTGCCTAATCAGTAATTATGTTTCCTCTAAATTGTAAATAATAATGTCATAACCTTCTAAAATCGTATATAAAAGTCTTATCATGTACCTCAATTATATTTGAAACTTCAGGGAGCGAGAAAGGAATAATTTAGAAAGAGAATGAGATGGCAATTATTAAAATTTAAGATTTTTAAATTAGATTGAAATAAAATGTAAAATGTAGGTCGCTGGGATGCTTGGTTTTATTTTCAGGAATTATATACAATATCAATTATTATAATTTATATTGAATCGCTCTCAAGAATATTAATTAATTACACTGATAATATCGGAATTCTGCAGCGTTTTCTCTATTTCATGAAAATGAGGATGAGGAACGTGCTTTGTATATCCTGTGCTTCATCGTAGCGGTTTTTCCAAAACCTATTGCTAATTATATTAGCATCTATAAATAAAAGTATATTATATCAATTGCAATATTTCTTTTCTTCTTGGTCTCGTTCTAATAAAAAAAACTACTAACTACTAGAGTGAAAGTTTCATGAAACATGAAACAATGAAGTCTTTCATTAAATCATAGATTTAGAAAGATTCGAAAGTTTCCCAATATATTAAATTCTATTTGGAACGCTTTAAATTCCTAGCATTTAGCAAATTCCTAAAACTATCGCATCTTTAACAAGCTAAATGGATTTTTAAATAAATAGTTGAATTTTCAATCCAAAAGATTAACATTCAAGGAAGAAGATTAATTATCTACCAAAAAGAGGAATTTTAAACAAAATGGTTGAATGTTTAACAAAACAGTTACATTTTAACCGAAGAAATAAATTTGCAACTTCAAAATAATGATGAATATTCAAACAAACGAATACATTTTGAACAAATTAGTTAAACTTTTAGCTAATTAGGGGAAACCTCTCTAGAATAGATAATGAAACCTGCAATGGATAATCTTTAACTCAAAATACTCATGTATGTAAAAGAATTAATCAAATGTAATTAATAGTTATTGTACTATGCGTGCTGGTAAGCTAAAATTAAAACACATTTTGTTCTTTCATGTGTGCTTTTAATTAATGATTTTCCACTGTATGGAGGTTTTCCCTAGTTGAATTAAAAAAAAAAGAATTCTCTACGAAAAATATAGTTTTTTATATTAAGGATGCATACTACGTACAATCAATCTCAAAAGTTGACTGCCTTTAAAATTATTTTTAAATTCAACAAAAAAGATCTATTATCTATTAATTTCTGTAAATCTTGATCGAGGCTTCTAAGCGCACTTCAGAAAAAAAATAATTTAGGTTAAAAGTGTTTATTTAATAGTAGTTATTTAAAGGTTTAGTTTTTTCTTTCACTTTAGGGAAAAGTTACAATTTTTGTCAATCCTAATGATTGATGCCTCATTTTATTCTTCGAAGAATTATCTAAATTTCTATTTGGGTTGATTTTATTCAAAAAAATTAATTGACGATTCATCCAGTCATTATTGTTATGAACAATCATATTTTATATTTTAATGAACACCACCCAAATAGAATTGTAGTGAATCATTCAAAGAATAAAATTAAACCTTGATCTTTAGGATTAAATAAGAATTGTAACCTTTCCCTAAAAAGGAAGCAAAAACTAAAACTCTAAATAACTACTGTTAAATAAACAATTTCAACCTAAAATATTTTTTCTAAAATACGCTTAGAAGCTTCCGTCAAGATTTCTGGAAATCAATAAGAGATGTCATTTTTTATATTTTATAAATCATTTTATAAATTGGCGATTTTTGAGATTGATTGTACGTATTGTACATTTGTTTCAAATCCAAAATAGTTGTATTCGACCAAAAAAGGTGAATTTTCAACGAAATAATTTACTTTTCAACCAAAACGGTTTAATTTTCAAATCTGTAGAATCAAATCAGTTATAAATGTTAGATATTTCAATCAATGACTGAAATCTAACTATGACTGAAATATTGTCGCTGATAAATTAGTAAATTTTATAGAGTTATCATTAAAAGATAGCTGATTCATATCTATAATTTAGTCACTGATTGATATTAGCAAAAGATTTTACTGTTAACAATTTATAAAGAACCAAACAATTGCCTTTTTAACTAAAAACATGAAACTTCGTCCAAAAAAGATACACTGTTTAAACCAAAACCAAAAACGACTTTTCATTCAAGAAATAGTAAACATTTCAATCGAAGTTTTTAATTTTCAAGCCAAAAAGACGAGTGTTACACAAAATAGTCGAATTTTTCAACAAAAAATGTGAATTTCGAACGAAATTGTTTAATTATAATATATAGTTTTTAATAGTTTTCAACTAAATATATGCATTTTCTACCAAGAACATTAATTTTCGATATTAAAAAAGTTTCAATAAACAAGTTACATTTTTGATCAAAGATATAACTTCTCAAATCATATAATGAATGTTTACCTGGAATAAATAGATTTCAGTAAAAAAAAATAATTTTCAACAAAGATGAAATTTTCTCTTATATGATAAATCTCCAACTGAATTAAATAAATTTTTAGAAAAAAAGTAATTTTAGCATAAAATTTGAAATTTTAAATAAAATAGTTACATTTTAAGCAAAAAGATGAAGTTTCAACTGAAATGATGAATTCTCCACCTACAAAATTAATTTTTTTAACAGAGTATATCAACTTTTAATTAAGTAGTTGAGTTCTCAAACAAAAAAACTGGAATAAAAAAATTTAAAAATCGACATTTTAACCAAAAAATATTAATTCTCAACGAAAAATGTAAGAATTCATAATTGAAATAAGAAGTTATTTTTCAACCCAAGAAAACGACTTTTTCTACAGAGTTGAATTTTCAACGAAAAGGATGAATTTTCCACAAAATAATAACGGATTTGGGGTCACTGATTCCGAATCTGAAGTGATAATTCTAAATTTTCAAAAAGCGAATCCAATATGGTAGCCAAAAAATTAAAAAAAATGTTCGTGCCGTCAAAATAGGTCCTCAGAGTTAGGTCCCTGATCACGTACCTGAA
>NC_046662.1:65626983-65629054 GCF_010883055.1 Belonocnema kinseyi | reverse complement strand
GGAATTTTAGAAATTCATAATTCTGTCACTTTTATCATTTACATTCGAAATTTCTCCTCTTTGAAAAATGTTGTATTTACAATTTGTCTTTTGATTTTCAAAAAATCAAAAGTTAAGCATTTTACTTTACGCATCTCTTTAAAAGAGAAAATTCAAGGATTTTCCTTTGTAAAACATGAAAATTTAATTTTTCAATAAAGACATTGCATTTCTCTATGCTGAAAAATTAAATTTGCAAGATTCCGAATTGAAAACTTGACTTCGGATCTTTCAGGACATCAATTAATTTTGGGAATTTATAATTAAATATTATACAAGTTTTAGGTTCTGAAACTTAAAATTCTGTATTTTAAATGATTTACATTCGAAATTCCCTCAATTGGAAAATTGTTTGGATGACTAAAAAAGATAAATTAAAAAAAATTTGCCAACGAAATAGTTAAATTTTCAACAATATTAAAATGAATAAAAAAAGGTGAAGCTGTAACCAATGAGATTACTTTTATACCAAAAAAGACTAATTTTTCACAAAATGCATGAATTTGTGATAAAATTTTTATCTAAAAAAGACACATTTACAATTTAAAATAGAGCACTTAAATTTTAAGTTTAAAAAATTAATTTTTAATAAAATAAAATTTATCAAAAACAAAGTTAAATTTTCAACTTTACAAGCAAGGAGATGAAGTTTCAACTAATTCCTACTAAAAAGGTGAATTTACAATCACATAATAGAATTCTTAACTAAAGAACTTAAATTTTTAAGAAAAAGTGGAATAGTTATATTTTCAGTTTAAGTTCAATGGCAAGAAGAATAAATTTGAATTTTTTCAGTTAGAATTTAAAATGGTTTTCTTTCGTTAGTAAAAGATTCTAGGTTAAAAATGTTAAAGTTTTAAATGTTGGTATTTGAATAATAATAGTCATGAAAAATTTACAATTACCTAGGAAAAAATGAGGACATTTTTAAACTGAAGTTTTGCGCTAAAGCTTTTTAATATTATTGTTAGTAATTTCTTTTGTTTTTCTATTTCTGCTTTTTCTTCCAGCAGTTGCTTCCACCTACATATTATCTTTTCAGTTATAAAATTTATTATTTATTTCGAAATTCAAAAAATTTTGGTTAAGAAAGCATCCTCTTGACTTGAAAATTCATAGTTTGGTGTTGAAAACATAACTAGAATCTTTTTGAATAAAAATTCAACTTATTTTAGAAATGTTTTCTTTTTAATTTATAAACTCATATATTTTAATAGAAATTGGATTTTTCTTAAATAAAAATGCAATTTTAGTAAACAGGTCATCTTTCTTTGATAAAAATGGTAGAATACTCAACTTTTTTTTTTATTTGTCTTTTTGATTTTAAAATTAATATATTTTAGTATAAATTGAGTATTTCTTGGATACAAATTAAAAATGTCACTGTTTGGTGGAAAATACAAGTTTGTTACAAACGCATCCTTTTTGTTTCAAAATTCGACTGTTTTGTTGCAAATCTATATTATTTGGTCATAAATTGAAGTATCTTATGGAAAATTTATTTCTTGTTTAAAACTCATATTTTGATGTTGAAAAGTTACAATAAAATGTTTTTTGGATGAAAATTCCAACATTTTTCTTGTTGAAAATTTAACATTTTGATTTAAAAAATGCATCCGTTTTAGTAGAAATGTCATCTTTCTTAGATGCAAATGTCCCTGGTTGAAAAAATGTCTTCTTTGCTTGAGGATTCAATCATTTTGTTTGAAAATTTTTGTTGAACCACTTTGTTAAGAAATAATTTCTTTTTTGAGGATTCATATTCTTAGTTGAAAATGCATTTTTTGAATGAAAGTTGAACTATTTCATTGAAAATTTATATTTTGTAACTGAAAATTTAACTGCGTGTTTGAGGGTTAAACTAATCCTTGAAAATTCGTTTATTTCAATAAAAGTTTATTTCTTTGTTTAAAAATTAATTTTTCTGCTTTTGGCTTAAAGATTCGAAGATTTAGGTGAACTATTTTTGTCTTCGTGCTCGAAAAATCTTGATTTGTTGAAAATTGATCTCTTTCGGCTTAAAATTCATTTT
>NC_046662.1:65618652-65626973 GCF_010883055.1 Belonocnema kinseyi | reverse complement strand
TTTTTTAATATGAAATTTAATCTTTGCCAATTTAAATATCAACTATTACACTTTTTTTCTTTAAAATTCATTTTCTTAGGTTCAAAATTTAATTTAAAAAACAATTTTTTTTCGAACCTTTAATTATTTTGGTAAAAAGTTCCTTATTTATTGTAGACAAGTATTTTTTTAAATTCATAAATAAATTTATATCTCAATTATTGTTTAACTCTGTTTATAAAAAATCTTATGTTACAAATAGTAAAAGATGAAAATAGTGTTGTTTGAATGTTGATGGCTAGAGAAAACGAAAAATTGGTAAGAAGAAATTACGGAATTTTAAAAATGAAGTTTTCGGTCATCCTGCCATAAATTACGTACAGTACGAGGGTGGAGAGGTAAAAATACTTTGTTCCGGTTCGTAACACCGTTAGAGGAAAGAGGGGGGAGGGGTCTTAGAGAGGGCCTATAATCCGCTAGGGGCCGTATTTAAATTACGTAACGGATTATAGGCCCTCTCTAAGCCCCCCTCTACCCTGTAACAAAACACAACAAAATATTTAGACTCCCCCCCCCCTCATAATGTACGTAATTTTTATTTTCTAGAAATGTGTAAAAAGTTATTGCTAATAGAATTAGACACAGTGTCCGAGAACTTTATTTTCAAAATTCCTTAACTTTTCCTTGACTAATTTTTTATCTTACTTAATCATTAATATTCACATACCAGCATTTTAATATTGTAATAATTTAACATCGAATATTTTATAACCAGAATAAAACAGTATTTCAGATACCAATTTGAAATTTGCAAATTTATTAATTTATTTTAAACCCAAAAAAGTCTTTTCTACTCTAAAAGATGGCTTTTTAAGAACATACTTGAATTTTCAACATAAATACTGAAATATTTAATATATTATATTTGAATTTTCAACCTATTTAGATAATTCACGGAAAACAAAGTATCATAGTTTATATTTCAATAAAAAATATCAAATTCATAAAACAAAACAAAAATGTGTAAACCAAAAAGAAAACGAATTTTCAACAAATAAAGACTTTTACTAAAGAGAGAAATAAAAGTTTATTTAAATTGTTGAATCTTCAAACCAAAAGACGAATGTTCCCTGCAAAAATTAAATTTTTAAAGAAAAAATATGACTTATTAGCAAAAAAAATAATTTTCCACGCAAGTGATGCATTTAAAAAAAATCAAATTCCAAACCAAGAAAATTATTTTTTCCCCCAAAAAACGGAGAGTTTTCAACCAAAAAATATTAATCTTAAAAATGGAAAAATTATCTTTAAACCGAAAAAGAATACTTTTACGCTGAACATTTAAATTATTGTTAAACTTTCAACCAGAGACAAAAAAATCCATTTTTAACATTGCGGTTTTACTTTTATCCAAGCAATTGAATTTTCAATTAAAAAAGGTTAATTTTAGAAAAAATAATTAAACTATCAACCAAAGGCATGAATTTCCAACTAAAAATATAAATCTTTAAAAAAAAGATTTGTTAACCAAATTATTAACCACAAAGCTTCATTTTCATTAAAAAAAATCTACAACAATAGATGAATTTATCAATCAAAAAGATACATTTTAAAAAAATTAGTCGAATTTTTGGTTAAAAAAGATTTCAGTTGACTTTTCAAGATCAAAATATGAATGTTTAAACAAAAAATAATTTTCTACAAAAAAATTGAATTTTTAACAAAATTTTTGAATTATTTAACAAATAGTTGCATTTTTATCCAGAAAAGAATAAATATCTTTTAAAACAGGTAAATATTTATTTGAAAAATCAAATTCAAAAACGTAGTTCAATTTTCATCTAAAAAATTAATCTGTGTACAGATTACTTACAAGCCGTTTTAAATTAAAATTAAAATTAAAATTAAATGAAAGCTGACGCAACTATTTTAAAATTTATTTTAATTTATGATTATTAATTATATTTAATAGCACTTGAAGAACGATCGCAATCATAATGAGCGCTAATTAAAATGTAATCAAACGAGAATATACCATTTTTGACATTTTTTTATCAAATTACCTTACTGTATATTTTATGAATATAGTGTGAACTTTGTTGGCAACTTAATTAGGATATATTATTAGTATTATTAAATGTAGAAAAGTATATAAAAAAATGTTATTTTTTGATCCAAAGAAGATTCTAGTTCACTTTCCAACACTAAAATAAGAATTGTAAACAATAAGCTAATTTTCTGCTATATAGTCGAGTTTTTAACCAAAAAGTATGACCTTTAAACAAGATTGTTAAGTTTACACGCAAACTGTTGCATTTTTGTCTATGAAAAATTAAAATTCTACTCAAACAGTTGATTTTTATACAAAAATATTCATACTAAAAAAGATGAACTTTTAAATCATAAATATAAATTTTCAGAAAAATAGTTTTCATCGAAAAAAGATCTTAGTTAACTTATCAGCAATAAAATATGAATTTTAAACAAAAGGTGAATTTTCTGCGAAGAAAATTGAATTTTTAACCAAAAAGATGTATTTTTTTAAGAAAATTGGCAAATTTTCAACCAAATAATAAAATTTATTACGAAAAAGATAATCTTTAGGGGACAATTTTTTCGAATTTGCAAAACTTACGTACATCAGTTTAGACCCCCCCCTTACGTAACAAAATGCCCCCCCCCAGAGCTCTTGCATAATTTAAGTAGGATCCCTTGCGTGAATCAAGTCAAAAAATTCGACTCAATCTTAACTTGAGTCACGAGTCAAATTGTTTGAATCATATTAACTTATATTTTTAATACTTAATAGCGTTTTTTTAAACATGTACATTTTCCCGTCTTAATATTTAAAACTTTCCATTTAGCCTTCATGAAACTTTACAAACCTATTGAGAAATGAAATGAATATAAAAGATACAAGAATTTTAAAACATAACTTGTGACACGTTCTTAATGTGAAGGATGTTTTTAAGCTTCTAAACTAAAAAGCCACTTATCATATCTCTCATCATTATGTACATGAAAAATCCTTTGATGTCCTTGACATCAATTGGCTAAGATGAATGAAGAAAAATTTTTTGAAACACTGCCGTTGACATAATTTGATGCGCGATGACAACGCCCGCATCCATAAATCGAAGACAGACAGAAAGAGAGAAGTGACAGACAGTTTATCCTTCACTCAACTTGCTTTGTCAGAGACCAAGCCTCAACAGAGTACTGGATGAAGGAAGAGAAATTGACCCTTCTCTAACCCAGATACTTTATCCTTCCAGGCTCCTATATTTTTTTTAGCCAAAAAAAAATAACAGTCCTCCGTTACTCAAAAACTTTCCCCGTCGAAATCACGTTTGGAATTTAGTTAGGCTTTATGTTTAGGTTTAGAGCTGGGTTTAGAATTTAGACTCAATTTTCTAACGGAAGGGATTTTTTTTGCAATATTTTCAGGTAGATGAGAAAGCCCTTAGGTCCGAATCGAATAAGAAATTTCGAAGTTGAAAATTTACAGTAGACTGTTTAGATTTAGAGATCAACGAGTTATGAGAAACTACCCACCCGAATATAAAAACTTATTTACACTTTCCTGGTTGACCTTTTCCATTTGTAACCACTTTCAAAAAAAAATGGTGAGGGATTAGCTGCCGTACTTTCTCGCAGGGAATTCATTACAAATAAAGGTGAAACCTCAACGATGGGATAAGCACAAGCTAAAAGTGAAATGACTACTTAATTTAGGGCTGAAGTTGTTGAATGAAAAATGCGGTAAGTCTGAACATCAAGAGAATTTTGCAAAAGCAATACTTAATGTACATTAAGTATAACATTCAGTTTATGATTCTCGTATTCATTTGCTGTACTTGTAGAGAAAAGTTATTATTAAATGAACACATTCTGTACCTTTTTTTCTCTGTAAGCTAATTCTATTCAAAGAAAAATATGAGTAATTCGTAAATTCATTATTGAAAATGTTTTTAAATATTAGGCTTTAACACATTTTCAAACAATAATTATTTATTTCTAATTGAAATCGCTTAAAAATATAAAAATATATATTAAATAATTATGAATTAAGAATGTTTCGAATCAAATGAAAAGTAATTGAAGTTCTATTATTTCTGAACCAAACCATTTTAAATTTATTAGTTTTAAATTCAAAATGTTTGATTGAAAAATTCCAGAATAATATTTTTAAAAAATAGAAGAATTTAAATTATGAATCTTTAGAATTTAATTATCCAAAAAAAGGTTAGAAATAAGAATTAATTTTTATGACAAACAATTAAAAAGAAAAACTTTCCACTGTGCAACTTTGAAAATTAAACGAATCCAAGCTTCCTTTAAAAGTGAAAATAATTTAATCATCAAGAATTCTAATTTTATATTTTTTATACTTAAAGCCTTTATAATGTCAATTTTTTTAAGTTAATCAAAAGCATTTAAAAATTAATAATTTTTAAATTATAATCATGAAAATTGAACAATCTCATTTTGAATTAAAGATCTAAATTGAATGATTTTAGATTCAAATTTCGAAATTCAAAGGAATTAAAATTGTCTTAGTTATAATCGAAAGCGTTTAAAATTGAATGATGTGCCATTGAAAACTTTTAAATTTCAATCATTTTCAACTTGAACCGATTTAAATTCGACAGTTAGAAATTAAAACTGAAATTTGAATGTTTCGAAGACAAAGCTTTAAAAATTCGATAATTTCAAATCGTTATTATATAAGTAATTATAGTTTATAAAAAATCAATGACAAAAGTTTCAAATGGAATTATTCAAAAAGAAAAAACTGAAAAAATGTTGAGTCGTCAAGAATGGTAATATTAAATTTGTGATACTCGAAACATTTATTATGTCAATTAAAATGTTGGAAAATTTTAAATCCAAAGGAATTTAAATTATATTATTTATAATGGAAAACATTCTAAATTGAATAATCTAAAATTGAAAATGTTTGAGATTGAAAAATTTTAGACTGAAATATTGAAAGTTTTACAATTTAATTAGAAAGGAGTTGAAAATTTATCAAAAAATTTTTATCTTAAACTGATAAATCTGGAAATTGAACGATGTGATACAAACATTTAAAAATTGGGTAATTTGAATTTCCAAGAAATTAATATTGTACTATTTTATTTAAAAGCGTTCATAATTGAATGATGTGCCTTTGAAAACTTCTGAATTTAAATAACTTTTTATTTCAACCGATTAAATTTGATAGTTTAACATTAAAATTAAAAATTAAAAATTATGAAATAAAATCTTCAAGAATTGTAATATGACCACTTTTTTATACGCAAACCTTTGAAAGTTAACGATACTAACTACACATTTTAAATGAATCAAAACCCTGAAAAAATAAAAAAATGTTTAATTATGATTATGAAAATTGAATATTTTCATTTTAAATGGAAGAATCTCTGACCAGAATGATTTCAGATAAAAATCTCGACAATAGGATATCAAAAAGTTAGAAATGGTATATTTCCAGAGTATAATTATAAAATTAAGCTTATTTAAAATTCAAAGGAAATGAAATATATTATTTATAATTTAAACCGCTTAGAATTGAATGATTAATAACTAAATACTTTAAAATTTAAATAATTTTCAATCAGAATCTACTAATATTTGACAGTTTTAAATTGAAAAACAAATTCAAAATTTCGAAGTCAAAGCGTCTGAAATTTCAATTTGAATTGAAGAATATCTAAACTCAACGCTTCTGTTATTTTAGAATCTAAATTATTATTAAATAAAAAAAAATTATGATGTAACATTAAAATAAATTATATCATTTTTTAACATCAAAAAATAAAAACACCGACGGTTTTCTAAAAAAAGTTCAAAATAAAAATTGATTTTAAATGAACAAAAAGAAAAAATTTCTACAACAGAACGTTGAAAATTAAAAGAATCAGATTTTTATTTAAAACTAAAAAAAATTTTATTCATCGAGAATTCTAATAATAAAACTTTTTTATACTCTAACGCATTAAAATTTACATTATATTAAATAACTGATAAAAATATAAAGTTTGAAGACGAAACCATTCAAAAACAACAGAAGTTTTAAATTTTGGATTTTAAATCCTTTTGTTTTTAACAATTCATTGAGAATTATTAGTCATTCTTAAAATTTCTAAGATTATATATTGAAAATTAAAATTAAAAAAAAGAGTAATTTTAAAATAATTGTTCAAGATTCCAATATTCTAAAGAAAACGGCTCTTCAATTATAATAATTCTTATAAATGGAAGAATTTTCAAATGTAAATCTTCGAAATAAACTATATATTCCAAAAAGCATAGTACTCCAACAAAAATTACATAACCTGCCTTTAAAATTTTAATCTAAAAAATTGAATAGTTTAAAATTCTATACTTTCAAAATTCCAGAATTTTCATTTGTAGCTCTCCATAATATTTTAGTGTCCACTTTTTTCAAAATTAAAAGTTTTTCTGTAAGGATGTTTATGGTATTCAAAAAGCTGAACAATTTATCCTGAAGACTTTTGTCATAAAACTATAAATTATCTATTAAGCCAAATAACCGAGGATATGAAAAAAGTCAAGAGAAAAAAAGTTTGATTTCTAAATGCCCTACAAGATTATCTATAACTACTTATTGAATTTTCTTTAAAAAATCAATCATTAAAATTTTTACAGCATGAAAAATAAGAGTGCGACGCACGAGATAGTGATAAGAATGTGTTTATTAATGCCGAAGGAGCTTTAACAAAAGAGGATTCATAATCACCAAATTACTGTTGTCGATTGCATAATATTTGATTCTATATTTTTCAAAATTGAATAATCTTCCACTCTATATTTTCAAAATTCCAAAATTTTCTATTGTAATTTTAATGATTCAAAATTTCAAATTTTAATTTTAAAAATTATCTAAATGTAAGAATGGTGATTTATTAGTCTTTGAAATTAAACTTTTCAATAAATCTTCAAAATTAAACTATTCAAAAATTCAAAATTACATCTTTTTATATTATACTCATTAAGAAATAGAGAATCTTCAGGACCAACTCATTGCAATTTTTTTTTAATATTTCATAATCCTAAACTATTTACATTAGAAATTAAACAAGCTGGCGAATTTTAAATGTATCTTTTAAATTAATTTTAAATATATAATCTTCAAAATGTATCAAAATTACAAAATGACTCAAAAAATATTCGTTTTCAATTAAAACATCTCATTACTATCTAAAATCCTGAATTAACTTAATAATGTATTTATTATCTTCCAGTGCCAGCTGAGATAAAATCTTATATTTAAATAAAATTAATCTGTGTGTACAGACTACTGAAAACCGTTTAAAATTAATATTAAAATTTAATGGAAGCTGATGTAACTATTTAAAAATTTATTCATTTTAATTTATGATTATTAAATATAAAATAGCAGCGTGCACAGAGGTAGACCCCGGAAAGAATGATTAAAATGTGTGAATGAGACCCCAATTAGAAGAGACATAAGAAGTCACAGAAATACGAGAGCCTGCATGAAAAAATACATGGACATAAAAGAAGCTAGAGAAGTATGCCAGGACAGGAAAGTATGGTGGCAGATAGTTAATAAAAAGAGTGTCAGTAGAGTGAATGACGCCTGAAACAAAAGACCCTGGCTACTAATGGACCCAAGTGGGGAACCTTACATAACGACTTTGTGAGGATCTTCACTTGGGGTGATTGCTAAAGAGATTGATCAGCAACCTGGGTCGGAGCTGTGTTGCAGAACGAAAGTGTTATTTACATAAATAACACGAGAATTCTGACTCAATCTGACAATTCTCTATCCCTTGTACACACTACTCCTTTCCCCCACCGAGTCAGGCATGAAAAAGCTATCGGCAAGATGGGTGCCGCGGTTGCTCTCAGCTGAGAATAAACGCAATAGAGTGGTCGCCTCTGAGGCTCTTTTGGCGCGCATAAGTCGGAATCGTGAGGAATTTTTTCGTCGATTTGTGACTGTGGATGAAACATGGATACACCATTACACTCCTGAGACAAAGGAACAATCCAAAAAGTGGATTTCCACAGGCGAACCAGCTCCAAAGAAGGCAAAGACCGTAAAGTCAGCTGGTAAGGTTATGGCTACAGTTTTTTGGGATGCACGTGGAATTATACTTATTGACTACTTGGAAAAGGGTGACACAATCACTGGTGAATATTATGCATCATTATTAGAGCAGCTGAAAGAAGAAATTTAAAAAAATCGACCACATTTGGCGAGAAAAAAAATTCTCTTTCATTACGACAACGCCCGAGTTCACACATGCTTCGTTTCAATGGCTAAAATTGAAGAACTAAAATTCGAA